>NW_020884875.1:18933276-18957696 GCF_003945725.1 Corapipo altera | reverse complement strand
TGCTTAGCGGGCGTCCCCACGGAGCAACACGGTCTCGATGGAAGGATAAGTATTGCTCAGCTCAGCAGTCCTGACACCCCATTTTTATCAGCTCTGCATTACACCACGTAGGGCCAGTACGCAGTATAAGGGGATGCTTGTGTGGCAGCCAAACACCGCCTGTTCATTACCTAATGGCAACAGTCTGCACATGCCCTGCTGTAGGGCAAGGGGCAAACGACCCCTGCCCACGTAATCTTCCTCTCACCGTCATCTTTCTCACCCCTGTGTACAACCTCTAGCATTGTGTTTCAAGGATATTTGTATCCATCTTGCAGTAGGGAGCTAAGCCAAGGAGGAACTCAGCTCTGATAATAGGGGACATCTAGTTGACTTGCTAAAAAGATGCAGTGGACCTTACAGTTAACTTGTGCCATAAAGTTACATTGTACAATACTCTGGTTGGTTTCACATCCTAATATAATTACTTTCTCACGCCTCTATGCTCCATTGATCATCTAATTCTAGAGTACCCCCCTTACACTCTTCAGTTTGAAGAGCAGATCCTTGCTCAGCCATGCTGGTTTCTGACCTACCTTGCTTGTTTTCTTACACATGGGTATGGACACTTGTGCTCTAAGTGTCCTCAAAGAGCTGCCAGCTCTGGTCAGTTCCTCTGTCCTTAAGAACAGTTTCCCAGGGAATCTCATCCTCTAATTCTTTAAACAGCTGGTATTTCAGTATTCTAAGTTTCAGGGTCGATCCTAACTCTGCTCTTTTTCTGGCCTTTTTTCATTGAGATCAGTAACTCAACCAGGGCATGGTTGCTACAGCCCAGGCTGCCTCCAGTCTTAATCTCTCTGATGAGCTCATCCACACTGGTGAGCGTGGGGTCCAGTAAAACTTCTCCTCTGGTTGGTGTGTCCAATACCTGAACCAGAAAGTTGTCCTCAATGCACTCCAGGTGTCTCCTATATTGCTTGCGGTCAGCTGCTTTCCCAGCAGACATGGGTGGTTGAAATCCCTATCAGGATGAGAGCTTGTGAACACAGTTCTTCTTGTATCTGAAGCAAGAAGTCTTGTCAACAGGCTCCCCTGACCAAGGTGGCCTGTGGTGGACACCAATCACACGATGTCCCTCGTTGATCCTGTCTTTGGTTTTAACCCACAGGCTCTCGACCTGTTTGTGGCTGTTCCTCAGAGGCAGCTCTTCACAGTCTATCCATTTCTTAACACAGAGCACAACACACCCACCCTTCCTTCCCAACCTCTCTCTTCTCTGGAGCTTTTAGCCTTAATTGCAGTTTTCCAGTAGTGTAACTCATCCCACCTGTTTCTCTGAGAGCACTTAGGTCATAGTTTTCTAATTGCACCATGGTTTCCAGTTCCTGTTGCTTGTTACCCATGCTGCCCGCATTGATGTAAAAGCACTTGAGCTGGGCTATTGACCTCTTCACCTTTTGAGAGGAACCCTTCTTAATTCCTTTGAGATAACTTACAAGTATTTCCCTACTGCTTCTTAAAGTGTTGGTGTTTCCTCATTCCTCTCTGACACACAAAAGTACATTCCCTTCCCCCACCAAATCTAGTTTAAAACTCTGCTAAATGTTCCAGTGTTCAGACCTCTATGTGTAAAGTACCTTGCTCAGGGATTCAAAGTGGCTGAGATTCAATAAATGATAGCAATCTCATTCCCGGATATAAGCAATTCAATATTTGTTATGGTTAGAGTTTCCCATAGCCCTGCTTTATCACCACATCAGTCATGAAGTGGTCAATGGTAAGTGAAAATAGATGATGTGCCATGTCAACCCAGTATAATTCAGAGAATGACGTTTTTAGCACTGTGACAGTGTTAGTTTGAAATCAAACTGTAGTGAATATTTTTACTGTAAGAAGGGAGGGAAAGCAGGACACAACATACTCTCTTATTTTAATACAGTTGCTGCTTTAGCAAGCAATGTGGAATGAATGATTTTTTTTAAGGTTTAAAAATTAGTTTAAATATAAGTAGTTAAAATATTTTGATAAATAATTGCTACTTTTCTTTAGATAAATGGGCAGATACTTTATGGAAGGACTCATCAGAATGCTTCCTCAATAATCAAGTGCACACCATCTAAAGTAAAAGTGATCTTTATCAGGTAAGTTCTGGTAAAAGTTTGGCTAAAAAGGTTTGTTTTTTAATGTGCTCAAGTTTTACTGAGAGATTTTGTTTGTTTGTTTGTTTGTTTAATTTTGGTAGGGTATTTGTGCTTTTGATCACAATCTAAGTAGTTGTTAAATATGCCTTGGAGTTTTTTGTTTTGATACTTCTATTGTTAGAACAAGAAATAAGATAAAATGAAGCACTAGACCTAAACTTGTCCTTAGAAATATCGTGGTATATTACTGCCTTCTTACTACATTCTTTAACTCAATTTGTTACAGAAATAAAGATGCAGTAAATCAGATGGCTGTTTGCCCTGCAAAGTCAGTAGATGCTTCACAAAGTACTTCAGGGACACTTCAACATCAAGAGGTAAAGTAAATATTTGTTTTTCTTATTTGACCAAGATACTAACATTGTTCTGGATAGAGGAGTGCCCTGTCTGCTTATAATATACCATGAAAGAAACAGAAGGACAAAGTTCTTCTTCTGTTCTGGGCTACTAAGTTTATTACATCTGTGCTCAATTTTGTTTCATTTTATATTCTTCTATACTGTGAAGTAAGTCTGACTTCCCACTGATAGGATTATAGCAGTTTAAATGAATCTAGAAAATTATCAGACTCACTATAAGTGTTTGTGAGCTACTTTATTTTGATGCAAAATGTTGGATATAGTTGCTTACAGTTACATTTTCGTTTTCTTTTAGACTGATGGAAGTGTTGCAAACTCTAGTGCTTTTTCTGACTTGAGTTCATGTAAAAACATTCAGTATGTGGAACTCCCTAAGGTATGTGATGAAAATTAAATTTATATCAGTCACGCTTGTATTCACTAGCCTCCATTTTTGTAATAGAGTCCCTCTTATGGGAAACAAAATTTGTCTCTTAGTTACTAGAAGTTAGATTTCTAGAGGTCTTCTCTTCCTATTTGTGAATGGACCCCAAAGTTTTCCTCACATAATGACTGTCTTTGAGACCTGGGTTGCTTTAACTTCACATAAATTTGCCAATTGTTCTGTGTCTCTGGAAGAAGTCTTCTTTTGTTCTGTTTGAAAAACTTTTGGTGGTTCCTCGGGTAAAATCATTGCCTAAAGTATTCAAAATAACAACTGAATCGCAGTTGACCTTGTAAGTTTCGAAGGAGTGGGTTTGAATTTAGAAGTAGTCAGATTTATCTTGGTAGCCAGTATACTGTTTGTAGGCTGGTGGAACCTATTTCAGAAATAGATTAGTTTAAAACAACAATATTGATGCATTGTGAAAAACCTAACTTTTGTTATGTCAGCAGGCTTCACTAGTCTTTAGTGAATGTATTTTGACATTTTGATATACACAGTACTTAACCATTTGCATTTTTCTGTTTGCCCTAGGATCAAGGAGGTTTTGGAATTGCCATTAGTGAAGAAGACACGATTAATGGAGTAGTTATTAAGAGCTTAACAGATAATGGTGCAGCAGCAAAGGTGTGAGAATATTTAAATTTCAATTAGGGAATGAAAAATGTTTTTTTGAAGTAGCATCCAGAGCTCATATTTTTTATTCTATGTTTTTTCCAGGATGGACGAATCAAAGTTGGTGATCAGATTCTGGCAGTGGATGATGAGATTGTTGTGGGATATCCTGTAGAAAAGGTGCCTCTGAAGTGTCAGGAATGTTGCAGAAATCACACTGCTTAATGTGGGAGTGATTGTATCTTAAACCACCAAGGTTTTCATGACTGTACTCTGACTTAATTTTCAAAGCTGGCTAAAAAAGCAAAGATCTGCAGGCACTATCTGGATAAGGAAACTACTGCAGAATAAGCTAAAGTCTAAATTTAAAACTCAGCTGTTATTTTACATTCATTCACTACGTGAATCATCTATCTCTGTGCTACAGATCTGATTTTATTTTCTCTGTGGTTTAGACCTGATGACTGAGAGGCACTTAGTAGTGCAATAAAAGCCACGAACTATTGCTCAGTAACGACTCTGCATAGCTACTCCACTTTAAAAGTATTAGAACTAGTAAATTTAATATGTGTAAATTTACATGGGTGAGTTGTGTCAGTCGTAAATCAGGTCATGAACTGTGCTTATCCAAGGGGACTGTTTGCAGTAACAGCCTCATTATATTCCAAGCCTGGTATTTCAACCCTTTGGAGAAACATATCTCTGTTCCTAAATAACAAGATTTATTTCTAACTTCTAGCTCTGCACACTCAATTTGGATTCTGTAATGAATCAAGAAGGGTTTTTTCTAGCACTTGCCTTGCTACCAAGAAAAGTGATTCTTTAGGCATGAGTAGATTACTTTCAGTTTGTTAAAGGGTAATTAGGAAAGCATCAATCTTACTCTTTGATGCACTGCTATCTCTGAAGCAGTAAATAAGTAAGAGAGAGTGAAGTTGTCTGTAGACAAGTAGGTAGGCTTTGGAAGAACAGAGAGATTGAGTAAGTAATTTCTGAAAATAGTTCTACTGAAATGTTAAGTCTCAGAAGGATTTGGTGTCTTTTCTGTGAGATGGCAATTGATTTTGAAGGTTTTTCAGTATCTCTTTAAACTAGATTTTGTGTTACACCCTGGTTTCCTTCTCTCCCTCCCATAGTTCAGATAATACTTTTGGATATTCCTTCTAGAATGGCAGTAGCACATTTCTTTAAGATGTTTTGATATTGACTTCTGTGAGATCAGAATTGACCTCCATCCAGCATTAAAAGTTTTCTGTTTTTCTAATAATTGCTATAAATAAGTCTTTTGTTCAGAGAGGACATTGAAAGTCTGCCTCACTCTCGTCTGATATAGTTTGGCAAAGTTTCATGGAGAAAAGTTTCTCAGAAAAAACATCAATATTTGTCTTTGTTCCTTGCCAAGTAAACCTTCAGCATTGTAACTGGTAGCTCCAGTTTACAGAACAGTTATTCTGCTTTATTTTTGATTTGCAACTGAACAATCCAGTTGCACTCTTCATCAGCTTTTCTTTTTTCAGTTTATAAGTCTTCTGAAGACATCCAAAACTACAGTGAGGCTTACAATCAACTCAGCAGAGTTGGATAACCTGACTGCAGCACCACTCTCTTCCAGCACTGCCCCAGCAGACAAGAGGAATATGCAGCCTCCAGCAACTATTCCTGCTTCCAGCTCACCAGAACCAGAAGCAGTCAAAAGTAATGTTTTTCTTGTGTGCTTATCTTCACTGAGGTTGTAGCCTTAAAATGAAGACCTGTCTTGTCGATTTCCTCCTTTTATATGCACTCAGCTGTCTTGTGAGTTGCATTTTTTAATACTTTTGGATTACATGTTCCTCTAAGAGAAACACTGTGCCACCATCCTGAAGACCTACCTTATACTTTCCCACTAGCCTGTTGCAGAGGCAGAAGAATGGAGGGATGGATCTCCTCCCTCTTAAATACTGGGCAGCAGGTGCCTCATGGCTGTCTGGAACTAAGTGAGAGGCATTCCTTAAAATGACAGAGAAAAGTCATATCATTTTTTCCTAGGAAAAGGGGATGGTTGAGACTGTCTTGCCATTTATAAGTAGCTGCATTTGATTCTTCTCCTTTAGAGTGGAGAGTCAAGATGTTACTGATGGATGGAGGTTACTGGTTAAGCAACGCAATTCTAAGAAGTTAATAACTTGAGTAATGCACATATCATATAGATACTTAAATTGTATCCTAAATAGAATATATTTGTACAATATCTTCTTTGTCTGTCCGGACTATGACCCAGGTACTTGATGGCAGGAAAACAGGACACTTGTAAATAAAACTACAGGACGGTACTTGTCTGAGGGGAAGGGCGAATTGCCAGCATAATTCTCTGTGGGTCAGCTCTTGGTGTACAGCTGTCAATGAGCTCTGAAAAATGCTGTTTTAAAGTCACTTTTCTAATACCAAGCCCTCTTACTGTAACCAGAATGTTTAATTGTTTTTTAGACACAAGCAGATCTTCGACTCCAGCCATGTTAGCCTCCGACCCAGCTACTTGTCCCATCATTCCTGGATGTGAAACAACCATTGACATCTCCAAAGGGCGGACTGGTCTTGGTCTGAGCATTGTTGGAGGAGCAGACACTTTGCTGGTTGGTTGGAAAAATATGTGTGTCACTCAAGTGAAATAACAGTAATGAAATTAAAGTGTCTGATAGAAGAGATTTTTTTCGTCTTTTTTTTCTATAGCATTTATAGAAAGACACAAAGGAACCAGTTTAGGGGGAAAAAAAAGAAAAAAGCACTTCTAAAATTGAAAGTATAAATGAACTTCCGAAGTATTTTGATTCATAAATAAACTTCGTAAACTTCTTAAATATTTGTTCATCATACATCTGACTTGTGCTTATCATTGATAAATTATAGTAGGAATTTTTAGTTGCTCTTGTTTCAAAATAGGGTATTTTCTTGCAACATGCAATTTTTAATTTTTTTTTTTTTGTCCACAGGGAGCAATCATTATCCATGAAGTATATGAAGAAGGAGCAGCATCTAAAGATGGGAGACTGTGGGCTGGGGATCAGATATTAGAGGTATGGCAATTTCCTTGGTTGCTGTAGTGGATTGACCCTGGCTGGATGCCAAAGCTGCTCTCTCACTCCCCTCTGCAACTGGACAGGGGAGAGAAAATATAACAAAGGATTCATGAGTTAAGGACTGGGAGAGATCACTTACTGATCACCATCATGGGCAAAACAGACTCAAAGTGGGGATATTAATTAAATTTTTTACAAATAGAGTCAGAGCAGGAGAATGAGAAGTAAAACAAACCTTAAAAACACCTTCCTCCCACCCCTCCTTCCAATTTCTACCTCCTCCCCCACAGTGGCACAGGGAGACGGGAATGGGGGTTACAGTCAGTTGTTGTTTCTGCCATTGCACAAGGAGAGGAGTCCTTCCCCTACTTCCTGTGGGGCATCTCCAACAGGGGACAGTTCTTCATGAACTTCTCCAGCATAAGTCCATCCCATGAACTGCTCCCATGTAGATCATTTTTCCATGGGGTGAGTGCAGACACTGACCTTGGTGTCTGCAGAGTTTTTCACATGTTTTCACTCTGCTCTTCTCTGGCTGCAATTTTCATCTGCACAAAACTTTTCTTTCCTTCTTAAATGTGTGATCACAGAGGTGTTACTGTCATTCATGATGGCTCAGCTTTGGCCAGTGGTGGGTCCATCTTGAAGACAACTGTTATTGGCTCTACAAGACATGGGGAAATCTTCTGGCAGCTTCTCACAGAAGCCACCCCTGCAGCCCCAGCTCTGCTACCAAAACTTGGCTATGCAAACCCAATACAGTCACTTTTGTTTCATTGAACAGAAGGTCTGTTCTGTTTGTCTGCTGGAAGGTGCTACACAATTTGCCATTGTATGCTTTCATTGCAGGTGAACGGAATTGACCTCAGGAATGCCACACATGACGAAGCCATAAATGTCCTCCGTCAGACTCCCCAAAAGGTTCGTCTTACTGTGTACAGAGATGAGGCCCAGTACAAGGAGGAAGACATGTATGATGTGCTCAATATAGAGCTTCAGAAGAAGCCTGGCAAAGGCCTTGGGCTGAGTATTGTTGGGAAAAGGTAAGTAATGTAACTGGAGAGTCAATGTCCGGAACTTGCTGGGCATGCTCATGTTTCTGTTATGATCTGGTGCTCAGATCCCACAGGCTTGAAGGCCAAACACATCGATTTTGTACCTAAGCTGATTGGTCTCTCCTAAAGGAACGAACCCATTGTTACTCAGCAAAATGAGACAGTGTTTATTGTCTTCCCAATAGCAAGCCATAAAAATGACCCTCAAACAATGCTGTAATGCAAAATCCGTGTATGTATTTGCAGAAATGATACAGGCGTGTTTGTGTCAGACATCGTCAAAGGAGGAATAGCAGATACAGATGGAAGATTGATGCAAGGAGACCAGATATTGACAGTGAATGGAGAAGATGTCCGAAATGCTAACCAGGAAGCTGTTGCAGCTTTGCTAAAGGTATTGCCAAAAGAGAAGGTGGATAAGAGTGAAAAATTGAGGTCCAGATTTTATGAAAGCTTTAATTTTATTCAGACTGAGTTCAGGCTGTTACTGGAATGTCAGTGAGGTGAGCGTCATGAAATCTAGAACATTCAGATTTTGATACTTTGCCTGATGAAAATGGGAGTGGTGGTGGTACAGAATGCCATATGTTTATAGGGCAGTAGAAGACCATTACCCAGAAGAACCTAAAATTAACACTGTATTTTCTCTAGCAAACTTAGAATTAGTTAACTATCTCACGTTTTTGGAAGGATACTCAGAACTGACTTTAAATGACTGAGAATTCATCGGAGTAGTTGTGCCAAAAGTGATTACTTTCATAGTTCATTTACAAGGGCCTGTAGGGATAGGACAAGGAGGAATGGTTTTAAACTGAGAGTAAATTTAGATTAGATATTAGAAAGAAATTTTTAGATTAGATATTAGGAAGAAATTCTTTGCTGTGAGGGTGGTCAGGCACTTGAATAGGTTGCCCAGAGAAGCTGTGAATGCCCCATCCCTGGAAGTGTTCAAGGCCAGGTTGGATGGGGCTCTGGGCAACCTGGTGTAGTGGAAGATGTTCCTGCCCAAGGCAGGATGGGTAGGAACTGGATGGTCTTTATAAAGTTAATTCCCACCCAAACAATTCTATGATTCTACAGTTCTATGATTCTGTGATACCTGATAATGTTAATCTTTTTTTAACTCTGTTTGTCTAGTGCCTCCTCACATCCATTAAATACTACAGTGTATTTCTCAGTGACCAAGGCATTTAGTATAAGGAATTGCTTTCTCAGAATTTACTAAGTAAACTCATATCTGCAGCTGTTGGAATCAGAATTTCTATTCTCAATAGATTTTGTGCTTCTGATATCTTTCCCCTATTTCCAAATTAGATGGAAGTCAGACATACAGCATTTTCTGTGATCTGGCAGGAAGTCCAGCTGGTCAGCCAGCTCATCTGTTTTTCAGTCCAGAGTTTTGAGACATATGCTGCATGGTAAGGATTCCATTGAGTCAGCATTTTCCGAAGGAAAACTGTTCCACTGGATAAAATTTGACAGACACTAATTGTAGCTGTCTCTTGGATACATAGGCACACAGTCATGGTTCTTAACACTCTCATTCAAAGGTATATTTTTCCAGATCTTGAACAGTTCCTTGAGTTTTTGTTTTTATTGAGGTAGAGAGGTCCTGGGGGAGAGCAGTGCTTAGTAAGAGGGATGTAGCAGCCCTGCTGTATTTTCAGCATGTGCCCAATAGTGGGAATGCCAGAACTAAGTCTGTGTTGTGACAATGAAGTTGTTAGTGTATTATTCTGTGGCAATAGTACTTTTCCATTCTTACCTGATACTTTTTTTATTTTATTTAAGAACACACTGTTTCTTCTTGTCATGGTTTGACACAGCCCAAAATCCAATTCCCTAGCTCCATCCCCCCTCCCACATCTCAACCTAATGTGAGATGGGTTTTTCCAGACAAAACACAACCAGACTCAGAATGGGGGAAAGGGAATATATTACAATGACTGTACAAATACATACTATAACACATTATACACAAAATCACAACTATCTCTACCATGACATATAGTATTTACAATGGATCAGATCTCCTCTCCCCTCCAAATAAAAGTCCAAGAGGGAAAGAAAGACAGATCCCTTCCAGTCTCTCAGGGCAGCAGCTCCTTCTAAGGCAGCAGGTTCTCCTCATCTCATGCATGCAGCAGTAACTGGATTGTTGTAGCTGGATCTCTGTTCAGTACACACAAGGGGGTCTCCAAGCCCCTCGGCTCTCCTTCGGTCCAAGCGAAGGCCTCACCTGTGGGCTGCCAGCAGGGACCAGACTCGCGTCACCACAGGTATATCACAAAATGCAGGGGCATCTTCGTGAAAGTCCCTTCCTCAGGGGATTCAAATTCCCCTTTGCAGAGCTCCGTGCTGTCTCAAGGCTGCTAGCTTAGCAGCAGCAGCGAGGGGGGCCAAGGTCAACCCCCCCGCATTCCTTTTCCATCCCGGTCCAGCTTCAGGACGCCTTTGAGCTTCTCAGCTCCTCTCTACAGTGCATGCTGCACTTCAAGGCTCTTTCAAGTAAGAGTCCATCATCTTCCTCCTTTCCAGGAGGTCTCAAAGCAGGTTTGGGGGGGTCTGGTATCAGTTCCTACCCCCAGAACTCCGAAGTTCTGCTGCGGGCTCTCTTCTCCTCAACTCTCCTTCCAGGAGTCTTCTCTGCGGTGCTGCATGTCTCTGTTGCTCCGTCTTATCTCTTCTGGCTCTCTGCCACCGCTTCTCCGGTCAGTGCCAGCTTGGCTGCTGCTTTTCTCCAGCCGCTGCACAATTTGGAGAAAACATCTCCCAGCTCACAACTACAGGTACCTAGCCCAGCTTTATGCTGTTCCAGGTCCCTGCAGCCCCCAGCTGGGGCTGGGGGGGCGGCTCAGAGGCCCCGAGGGGCTCCGGGCCCCTTTCCTCGTGGCTACTACAACATGGCTACTTCTTCTACCTACCCAAACTACAACTCTTCTCTTCCGGTGCTTGTGATATGTTTACATTTCTGCAGGAGCACTCATTGGGCAGAACTTCAAAACTTCCAGGGGTTTCCACCCCTGGGGGTTACCACTTTTCAGCCTCTGGGGGAAAACAAGGTTCAAACCACTACACTTCTTCATACACTGTACTTTTAGCTCTTCTCTAAATAAAAATGCCATTTCTTGTGGAAAGTTTCTTTCATTTTGGCAGGCATTTGGAGTATCTAATTGAAGATGCTTAGTTCCCACTTACCATTCATATATTCATGTTTTAAATACTTCATCCTGCTCAGTAGGACTTGTAATTAATTGTCTTAGCCCTGAGAAATGAAGCTTTTAAAAATACCTTAGACAGATTATTGTTAACAATGGCTTTGTTCACACAGTATAAATGAAATGAAGCGCAGTCACCGTTTCCAGTTCAGGTATCCATTCTCTTTTCATTTATGAGAATGAGACCTAGGAGTGAATTCTCTTTAACTGCCTAAAATGTATTTTGCTAGAAAATTATTTATAATCTTTGGGAAATTCCAGTGTATTTTTAGTAGCATGGGACCAATAGAATGTGTTTTAAGTCTGAGAATTTTACCAGTTCTTGAAGTGTTTCTTTTGAAGTGTCCCTACAACATGTGAAAAGACTATCAGTTTTTCAACTTACTTGACTTATGGATTTATCGAATAGGAGATTTCAGGAAGACAGTAATAAGGGAAGGTGTAATAAAACTAAATGAAAATTGATTTATTCACAGTTCAGTTGGAAAGTATGACATTGTAATTTTAAAATCTGATTTGTGGGTTTACATTTTATGTGAGGATGTGGTAATTTTAGGTACACAAATTACTTCGCCATTTTTCCATTTTGAATAAAAGTTGTCCGTATGGTTTAATAGGAGCAGGAAAGAATGGTTTTCCCCAAGCTTTGATCAAGTCTTTTCCAGGACATAGAGAAGTCAACATTAAAAAGGAATAACTTAAAATAAAAAGCAATTTAGTAATAAATGTTTTTTAGTGTCAACTCTTAAGAGTATAACAGCAAATGAGGGACGGAAACCGTGTTTGAATGGATATGTCCAGTTGCTTTTGACATATTGGTGTATTACTGTGAATTTTTCTGACAATTACATGATCCTCTCTTAAGGTAATAAAGATAAAACATGATAAATAAAGGCAAACTTATATTAAGTTCTTGGTATACAGAAGTTCACACTAACAACTTCATGGTGAAAGAAAAAAGCAGAATAGCAACAAAACTTTGAAATTTCTGTATTTGAATACGTTGCAGATAGATGTCTTCTTTTGACACTACTTACATTATTTTGGAGATTCAATTTTCTAAATCTTGTTTGTGATAATAACTTGTCTGTCTCTTCAAAATAATGTCTTGGTTTCTAAATATTTGATAGAATTTCCTTCTAAGAAATGCTATTTATATAGATATGTGGATACTTGACAGTATAATTAAAAGATTAAAGAGTAGTGAAAGGACTTTACCATGTGCAATCAGTCCATATTACCCAGCTTCTTGCTGGGAGTCAGATGCAGAAAGTTCACTTAAACTACACGTAGATGTTTAGAAAATTTCCTGCCCAAAATTTCTTTAGTTGTGTTGATGTCTATCCAAAGTAACAGATAATTTCAAAAGTGTGAGAGAGATGAGTAACTTCCAGTTTAAAGACCATGTTCTCAGTCATATAAAGAGAAATAATGATTAAGACTTTGAGATATTACACTGGTTTTAGTGTTTATTGTGAAAATGGTCCGTTTCATTATTCCTTGAAAAGTGCCAACTTGAAAATAGGTGTTGACATTGCAAGAAGACAGAACTACTCCTTATTAAGGTACTCTGTGAAGTAGCAGAGTTAGTCTTGTTGTGTGATTTTCATGTCTGCATTGTGATACAGGTTAATCCAAAAAAAATACCCTGCTCAGTATTGAATATCATGGTGTACTTAGTCTGTGTGTCTCTGGTCCTGCCATGGACTCTCCGAAGGACTCATTTCAGAGTTGCTAATCCGTCACTCTCCCCTCTGTCTGTATTTTTTTCTTATTCTACTGTCAGATAAGTGACTTAAATATTGTTGTAGGCTTTAATTTTGTAGACAGAAGATGTGTGTTATAAGTGACTGGTTCTTTAGTGTTCCTTAGGTACAGTAAGACTAGAGGTCGGAAGAATAAAAGCTGGACCCTTCCACTCTGAGAGAAGAACATCCCAGAGCAGCCAGGTATATAACTGTAAAACTGGTTAGTTTGGAATAAATAATGGTTAAATAATGAAAGCAAATAAAAAGAAGTGGTTTTATGATGACAATGGTTTTCCACATACCTGATCCAAGATGGAAAAATTCTGCAACTTTTCGGAACATATTTTTATACATTCACTTTAGCATATTGTATCTGATATAGACAGGATCCAGCTAAAAATGTAGCCCAGAAATGGCTTTACTCCAGGCTTCAGCCTGAACAGCATATCAAACTCCAATTCTTACCAATACCAGAAGAAGTTAGTTCAACCTCTTTGTTACTTTCAGAGTGCTTGGCCTGCCTGCAGTGGAATACTGTTCCAGTAAACTTAGTGAATTTCTCCATTCTTTGCATGTTTTTACTATTATCTTGTTCACCAGAAGCAAGAAACCTCCACTCTTTCCATCAGGCTTCTCTTTTTTATTTGATTGTTGGCTAATTTTGTAGTGTTACAAACTCACATCAGTTTCTGTATTTGAAATAACTTTTCATGTGGTAGCAGCTCATATTGTCATTCTCTTCAGTAGGAGCTACATTTCTGAGAGCTCACAAGTTACCTTAGAACTTTTTCTGGTTGTAAACTGAGTATGCAAATCTCAAGTACTGAAGATAAATAGTTTTAAAACAAATCATAATTAAACAGTTTCAAGTGAGCAGGGTTAGACAGGATAAGACTGAAATGTTAGGCTCTCTTCAAAATGGGTACTGTCAAACAAGATGAAAACATGCAGACTCTGTCTGGTCTTATTCTAAGATGAAGCTCACAATACTGAACATTTTGAAGAGTGTGTAACAATCAGTGAACTAACTAGTCTGGCCAGGAACCATGTTGTTCCTTTACTTATCTTGCTGGTATAGTGAATATCTTTCTGGAAATTGTGTGGGTGAAGCTGAGTGGAGAGCGTAGTCTTAATTTTAGCTGATGCAGTAGGTGAATATTCACAAGTACATTTGAGAATGTATAAAGATCTGTCTTTTGTGTTCTGTCCCTACTGTGATAATTATGGCTAACTTGCATTAGAAGATCTCTGCGAGATGATAGAAGGTGCAAATATAATGGCCTAGTCATGCCCTCGGAAGCAGCACTTCAAAGCTTTGCATGGGGTTATAAACATGAAATCTCTAAATTGGTCTAAGGATGTTTTAAAGAGCCCTCTAGAGTGACCAAGAAATATGTGGATGTTCTCTGTATCAGCTTTACCTGGGCACAGAAAAAATAAAATACAGCAGAAAATACACTGAATACAGCTAGTTACAGTTTTACATTTATTAATTGTATGACAGAAGCAGCTCTCTAATCCCAGTCTTATACTATGTTTAGGTCAGTGAAGGAAGTGGCAGTCTCTCATCATTCAGTTTCCCCATTTCTGGGTCCAGTGCACCTGAGGTCTTTGAAAGTGGTCTAAAGAAGAATACCAGTAAGTTTGGGGGGGTTTGGTACTTTCAGTATTTTATACATGTGAACTAGTAGCTGAGATCTTTTGCTGTCTCTAGAATATTGTAAATTATGTGATGTAGGCCTTAAAGTGATTCCTTAGTAGTTGAAATGGCAGGGGCAGTTACTGCTCAGTACATCACACATACATATTGTAATACCTTTTTATAAAAGAAACTAGCAAATTCTTGTATCAGCTGAGAATCTAAGTTGAGCCATAATTTTCTATTTAATCTAAATACGTCTTCAGTCAAGCTGTCTCATTCATAAAAATCCAAATACTGTATAGTTACATGAAAATGCATGTGGAATAGCTGTCTTATGCTTAAATGTAGAACAAACTTACTTCTGACCAAAGTATTGCTAGCAAATATTAGTTTTTCCTATTCTATTTGAGCATGCTGAGGAGTTTTATTCCAAATGTTATTTGAATGGAGAAAATGATTGATTCTCTCACCTACTCTAGGGGTATTTCAATCCAATTGATGTAATGACAGCCACTTTCAAATTGGCTTAAAATATATCTAACAAATCAGCAGAAAGTTAGAATCATCATAATGGTTTGGATAACTTTATTAGGAAAGTTTTCTAGGAATGCTAGTTTTAACTTTTTTTAAAATTTATTTTAATTCATTTGACAGCAGCTTCTGAAATACAGGGACTAAGAACAGTTGAAATAAAAAAGGTAAGTTATAGCATGAAGTGGTATATATCAGGAAGAGATGTTGTAAATGTTGTCAGTAGGTTTCTTTACAGAAAGAAAGTCTAGACCTATTCATTGTTTTGA
This sequence comes from Corapipo altera, assembly GCF_003945725.1. NCBI lineage: Eukaryota > Metazoa > Chordata > Aves > Passeriformes > Pipridae > Corapipo > Corapipo altera. Next base: position 18,942,596 of record NW_020884875.1, on the reverse strand, counting down.
GAGAGGAATTGATATGGCAATAGAAATTAATTTGTCTATCCTTTTAGGTCAGGACTGTATGATCTCCACTGCCTGTATTTTTATGTAAAATCAGTGTGACTTACTCTGTCACGTTTTGTGAGCTGTGTTGAAAGCAAAAGAGGGAAGATTTACTAAGAGATAATGGGACCTAATTTTATTACCAGACTGAGTTAAATCCAAACTCTGTTTTGGTGAAGTCAGAGAAAGTTGGAAGGCTGCTTTTTTGTGTTTAGTATTTTTCTGCACACATATTTTTAATGAAACATACAACTGTGAGGTTTTCAACTGTGAAATTCAGTCACCTTCATTACGCATGTGAACTTAGTCACAGGTGGCTTCTTATGGTCCAAAATATTTATATTTATTTGACTTTGCCTGGCATCTTGTTCACTTGATTACACGGATTGTTTTTAGCCATTTTCTTTTACAGTAGAATCTGTAAATACCAGTTTTACAATATCAGTTTTTCCAGTGAGGTATTCAGGTGTGGTGCAGTAGTAAACAGCTGGTTTTGCTCTTCAACACTGGGGCACTAGGGGGAGCATAAAGCTTAATTCTAGTGTTCAGGAGGTTCATGATAGGAAGTCGATATAGACAATACTAAGGACAGCAATCTCATCTCTTCGATTTTCCTTGCTCAGGCTTCCTATGCTGAATTAAGGGACTGATGCTGAATTCTCTACTTAGTTAATAAAATATACAACTAAATTGGCAAATTTTCACCTACCACTAAGAAATAGAAACATCTCATGTGATCTCCGTGCTTTCTTGAAGTGATGCAAAGCGTATTATCTTAAAAAACGGCTTGATACACAGGAATTCTGATTTTCATGAGACAAGGTGCTTAGTGATTTTTTGAGGCAAGTGTAAAGTTCTCTGTATGTGTTTTTCTTTCCAGAAGAATCTTATCTTTTTTTCATTACTGTAACAGAGCCCTGCAGATTCACTGGGAGTGAGCATTGCTGGAGGTGTAGGAAGTCCTCTTGGAGATGTTCCTATATTTATTGCCATGATGCACCCAAACGGAGTTGCAGCTCAGACTCAGAAACTAAGAGTAAGTTAATTTTTAAGAAGGCTGTAAAAATTGCATGTTTAATGCACAGTAATTACTCTAGACAGGCAATAAATTAGCAGTTGGGTGATACAGTCATAAGTGCTTCTGGCTGCGTCAAGAGTTCTTGCTGTTTGAATTGATGAAACAGCAACTCAGATTGGTAGCATGGGAAAATGTAATTGCTGAAATGTACTAACTTAAGAAAGGAAGTCCTAAAGCAATCTTGGATCTTAGAATTAGTCAGCTTCTGAAAATTAAAAGCGTAGAGAGTGGTTCAGAAGGATGCATTCTGTAAGCGAGTGCTATTGCTGTGTGGTGATTGTTCCTGCAGCTGTGGGTACGCAGTATGTTTTATGTTACAGAGATAGTGCTTTTTGGGTTCTGAGTTAAAGTGGGAGGTCCTATCTGATACTGTATTTGAATGTGTACTGTATCCAAGCTGTATCAGACGTAGTTGAATTTGACTCAGGTCTCCTGGAAAGTGGACAGTGTTATTTCAAGCTGAATTCAAACACAGAATCTCTGATGATAATTTGCTACTTGAGTCTATCTTCAGGTGACATGCAAAATGCATCTCTGTTTTTTACATGCTGTGCATTTCTAGAATGTTAGGATCAATTCTGTAAACCATCATTACTTTTTTACACTGAATACACTAAACTGTTGAAATTTGCTCATTCTGATGTTGACTTTCCCACTTTTGTATTGGGTTATTCGCAGTTAAAAGGTTTTTTTTGCCTACAAGAGGACTGTGAACGTACAGTTGCTAATTTCTTTCTTCCTGACGTATATTACTGATAAAATCTGGCTAAATGCAAATAAATATCTGCTCTTGTTGAAAGAAGTGACAAATAAATCTGTTTGTCTAACTAAGTTAGATTTTCTACCTTTTCTTCTGTAGGTTGGGGACAGGATTGTTAGCATCTGTGGAACATCTACTGAGGGCATGACTCATTCCCAAGCTGTTAATATCTTAAAAAATGCTTCAGGCACTATTGAGTTGCAGGTAAAAAATCTTTAGTGACATTTTGAATACCTTCTGAATACTGTTTTACCAGCTGTTACAATGAATTATTTTAGTGTCAGCATTCTTATTTTACTGGTTTATGAACTCTGTTCCTAGGTTGTAGCTGGAGGAGAAGTGAGTGTCATAACTGGTCAGCAGCAGGATCCACCTACATCCAGTCTTTCATTTGCAGGACTAACTTCGACTGGCATTTTTCAGGATGATTTAGGGTCAGTAACTATAGAATATACAACTTCTGTAGCCAGTTGTTTTAGATGGAACTCAACCTAAAAATCATACAAATTCTAGCAAATAATAGATGAATTGGTTGGCACAGTCATGATTAACACGCTGGTGTTACGTGGCACCTGTAGGCCAGTGTTTCTCTTCTGCATTTTTCATTATATGATTTGCTATGCTGCAATTTGTTTTTGAACTTCTGTAGAGTTATGGTGCAATATGATTTCTTCTACATTCTCCATTGTTTCACTGAGATTTAGTAGCTGGGATTAATTGATACACCAGAAAAAGTCCCTTTCCACCATAGTACTTGTGTTTCCGTAACGTGCTTTCTAGTGCTTGGATATCATGAGTATCTAATACACTTGCAAGGTACATTACGTAAACAATTTTGCCTCAATCTCTGTCATAGATCTGAGGCACTTTTCTTTTAGGAATAGGCAAAGAGAGAACAGGGTTCTGTAGCCACATGTATCTACTTTGAAAGGCAGAATTTCAAAATTTCAAAATTTCATACAATCGAAGTATATGTGGGGGAATATACCTACAGATGATATGTATAAACATGTACATGCAAATACATGTTTATCTATTAGAGGAAGAGAGAAGCAATCAAACTTTATAACATAAACTGATGGCGCTAATTTTGAAGTAGATGTTATGGAAACTTGAGGTACTACCATTGCATCTGTACTTCACTGGTAAGCGCATAGCAGCCATAACTATGTCCTGAGCTCTGTGTTTGAGGTAGCTACTTTTACGTAATAATATAGGCATTAGACATTTACAGTGTTTAACACAAACTTAAATAACCAGTTCATTACAATAAAAGTATTTATAGTTAGAGTAGAAAGGGAAATGTATTGATTAGCATAAAAGAAATATTATACATGTTAAATCCAAAGTTCAGACAACATCACAATACTCTTTTCCCTTTTCTTAGACCTCCTCAGTACAAGACTATTACTCTGGACAGAGGACCGGACGGCCTTGGCTTTAGTATTGTGGGTGGCTACGGCAGTCCCCATGGAGACTTACCCATTTATGTGAAGACAGTGTTTGCAAAGGTAGGTGTAGGTTTGTTCAGTCAGTCCATTTATTAGTTCACTCAGACCAAATCATGGCCTTAGTTGGCAGCCAAAAGATTGTTACAGGTTTTCCTTTTTAGTGTAAGTGCTGGTCAAAATGTGCCTCCAGTAATTGAAAGCTGTAGTCTTCAAAAGATTCAGAATTTCTAAATACATGTGATCCAGCATATGGCAGTCTTTTCCACGTCTCAAAACTGGAATTGTGCACATACTTAGAAAAACATTTCCCTTGCCTTATATTTAGAGTGTGTTTTCTTCAGGTAGTAGAGGGAACTATATTATTGAACTTAGATTGGACCCTTGGAGTAGTTCAGATACTAACCTGAGTTTAATAGTTTGGACTGCCATAGGAAACAGCCCTGAGTCAGAGAAACCTGGAATGAAGAATCCCAAATTTTTATGGTAAATGAGAGTGTAGAGCTGGGTGTTATGACTGAATTTCTTAAAAAAGTTGCTGAAAACTTCCTCAGGTCTTGAAAATGCTAATTCTATGATAGCGGGGTTTAAATGTTTTACTAGCTGGACAAACAGAGTTAAGGGAACAAAAAACCCTGTAGGTCTGATTTCTAGATGTTGTGAAACTTAGGGCAGGGCAGACGACTGCACTGTAGTACAGTTGTACTACAATTGACTGTATTGGAATCACTGAAAATCAAAAATGTTTCAAGGGGTTTGTACACTGTACCAATCTTAAACCGTAAGGACTGTGTGTCAGGAAGAAAAAGAAAGGCATGAGTCTGCAGTTATGTGTTGTATCGTTTCAGGGTGCAGCAGCAGAAGATGGACGCCTGAAGAGGGGGGATCAGATCATTGCTGTGAATGGGCAGAGCTTAGAAGGGGTGACTCATGAGGAAGCAGTTGCTATTCTGAAAAGGACAAAAGGATCAGTCACTTTGACTGTATTGTCATGAACTGGCTGGTTGAAGGGTTAGGGTCAATAAGACTGTATTATTTACTTTCCACCTAGTAAAGATAATGGAAATGTTTGTATAGTCTTCTTGCTCTTCCAGATTCACAGGACTGGGTTACAGCACTGAAGAAAAGTACCATTTAACCATATTTCTGTATACAATAGAAGTACTTCTCTTACTGTCAAGCCACTGGGATGAAGTTATGTCAGCTATGTAAAGAGATGGATATCTTTCCTATTATTAAGTCAACAGGGAAAAAAAGAAAAAAGAATATTTGCGTTAATAACCACACAACAAAACTGAAATGTTTTGCTAACAGACTTTGGATACATGTATAATGTTGGAAAAATTACAAATTCACGAAGTCAGCAAGGGGGTTGCATGGGTAGCAGTAATCAGAAAACAGGAATAAGGTTACTGAAGAAAAAAAGTACTAATAAAATAGAGACTTGGGGGATAGAGGGAAAAGTATGTAATCTGGAGGCTGATTATTAATGGACTTAGATGGTTATTTGTAACTAGATGATCTTTAAGGTCCCTTCCAACCCAAACCATTCTATGATCAAGTAGAAGGGGCTGGGTGGGTACTTGGATGGGTTAGTTTGCTTGTCTGTTTATATGTTTTAATTTCCTAAGTCATGGTGTATGCCCAAAAAAGAGAAAACTGTGTTTCATTTTGGCTTAGATTTGAGGGGTTTTTTGTTTTGTTTTGATGTTTGTATGTTTGTTTGTTTTATTGCTTTGTTTGTTTCTCATTTGTTGGTTTGGGTTTGGGGGTTTTGTTTATGTGGGTTTTTGGCAGGGGGCTGAGGCTTGTGTGTTTGTTTCAAAAGGAGAGGACTTGTACTCAGGGCCAAAAAATTCAGTGCTAGTGGAAACTGTTCCTGGTGAATGAGAATGCCCAGCAACTGCAGTATTAGAAGAACTAGACTTTTATAATAGTAGTATTTTCTAGTGTATATGGATGTGAAAACAACCTTCCCAGTATGAAATATCTGTAAGCAAAGGTTGTTCTCTTCCAACATGCAAGACTAACTACAGGCTCAATGCAGACATTTCTTCAAGCTGCATGAATCAGAGCTGTGAACAAACTGCTCAGAGCAGGTTTGCTTGGCTGTGGACAGATGTCTGGATATCTTTTAGGCCAGTGTGGAAGAAGTTGATGTTACGGTGTTGCTGCCGTTACCAACGGCAGCAAAGGTAGAGTCCTCCTTGAACTGAGGAGACATAAAACCAGGACTAATGTGCTGAGGATGGGTAAAGGCCTGAAAATTCCTCCCAGTGGAGGTGAGGAGTAAGAGAGCAGTGAACGTTTGCATCAGTAATAAGCAGAAGAGATTTGAGAGCCACAACTATTTTTTTGGGGATATTGATTTTAGAGGCACAAATACAAGATGTGTCTAGTAAATACAATGCAACCATGGAGCTGTTCTTTGTTCAGCAGTGTGGTCAGTAAATGTATCACTTTTTCCTCACTAAAACTTTATGTAAAAGTAGCACTCAATGAAGCTCTTAGCTGATTGTTACCTGCCTGCCTTTGCCTGCCTTGCTTCTAGGAATCTGGCAGATAAAGCACGCTTTCCCCATGATTTATTTTCCTGCAGAAAAATTTCACTAAGTCTTTTGAGGGAGAAAGATACCTAGCTAACTAGCATGCTAATCAGCAGAAAGATCCCTTGTGTTGATTAGCCAAAAAAATGTAGCAAGAAGGCCACCATGTCAATTGTCATTTAAGAGAAATCCAAACTGAAAATTCAGGCAATGCTCAGGCCATCATTATGGGAGAATACAAAAGACTAGCATTTGTTTTAATGGGGTCACAAAAGCAGTATTAGACGTGTCTGTCAAATAGTATTACCAAATTGATAGCTAAGTGTAAGCGAATTAACAAAAAATCCACCCCTTTGTCTTTTTAACTGCTCTAGAAGTTACACTGTGGTAGGCTAAGATGGAAGAAATCACATGGTACCATTACTGGATGCTGCTGTTATTGAATTGCTCTTTTATACTTATTTCTTGTATAGTGTGAGAATTGCCTACATTAGAATATGTAAAGTCACTTTACATAGTATCTATATTTGTAACAGAAGTAGTTTACAGCTATTTTGTTACTGCTTTTGTGTCACAATGTGGGATTTAAATAAATAAATTCCAAACTGTCATGATAAAGAAGTAAAGTTACAGGTGTGTTCCTGATTGCTTTACAATGGCATGCTTGCATTGTTCATTCTGTTGTGAAAGATGAATTCAAAATAATTTCATAGTTATAAAAAGGCATTACTCTTATGTGAACCTTAATTTATTTTTTTTTAAAGATTTTATCTTCACTTGCAAATCCAACTCATTGCAAATCCATGAAACTGTGAAGCTGTCTTGCTTTTTTGTGCCAGAGATCATTATTCATTTTCCAGTCTGTTTAAAAAGCATTCCTTCAGGCATGGGACTTGCCATGAGGGATCAACAGTGAGCCATGGAGCCTTTGACTCAGAGAACAGGGTCTCCCAAAAGCCTTATGCCCATTTTCTGGTCAGATATCCATCCCTTTCTTTTAACTTTGCTTACCTCTCAGCTATTCAATGTGGAGGAGTAGAGTGGTGTTAATGAAAAGGTTTTTAATCTTAGATCTGAGGTGCCTACTCACTCTTGACAGGGAGCAGGTATCATTGGCATGGCTGCTTTTCTGCTCATTCTTCTGGTGAATTTTATTTCTGGGTTATCTTTATGGAAGCAATGGTATTGGTAATTCTCAGCTGGGAGAGTGGGTGGAATTTAGCAACTATTGATGATCCCCTTCCCTTCACTCTATCAAAAAAAGAAGCTGTATATTCTGAAGACCTAGATGAAGGAAAAAAGTCTTTGTTGTTAAATGTCAAGAAGAGGTTTGTTTTGCTGACAGATAATTGCAAGTAATGTGGAGGAACTTTTTTAAATAGCATTTTGCAAAGCAAGTCTTACCTCAAAGTGGGAGTGACATTGGAAAGGGGCTGGTGTTAGATTCCTACACACACTTTCTCTTGCTTTTTAAAAACAAATTCTTTAAACATCTAAAATATTCATGTGTAGAGAGCACTTCTGTCTCAGGCACCACTTGAAACTAATAAGAATAGATTAAAATTTTCACTTCTTTACAAATGGTAATAAAACAGTGAACAGTGTTGTCCTTAGTATATTCAACACCTGCAGTGTGGATATTTTTTTTCTGAACTGGAGATCATGCATCTTCCTCAACACATCTAGATCTTGATTATAATGCATTTTAGTTCAGTGTTGCAGGGTAATGCATTGTGCCACCAATATTCATGGAAATGGTAACACTGACAGATTAGACAGATCCATTTCAGACACTTGAGAAGAATATACCTAATGGAAGATGATGCCTAAGTAGCTGGAGGTTCCAATCTTTTTGCTATGTTTTCATCGTCCTTTTTACTCCCAGTGAAAATGATTGCTTGAAATAGGTAGAAAAAATATAAATGCTTTCTCTTATTTCAGTAGAAATGAGAGAAATTTCTGGTAAGCTACTAATCCTAAAAGCTATGTACGTCTGAGTTGAAGGTAACAGAATTGTCCAAACTAAGTTATTAATTTTTAACTCAAGATTTTTTGTTAAGTTGCAGCAGCAAGTTATTTTTAGAAAGTGAACTGACCAGGTTTTCGCTTACTTTTTCTCATCAAACTACTTTCTGGCCAGTCCCATTTTTTTTGATCTTCAGATAGCTAGTTTAAGTGTGTAATTTTTTTTTAATTACTTCAAGGGAGTGTTTGAATCACATTAAAAAAACCCTAAAACATACTTGTTTTCTTAGTTGTGAGTACTACACTGGATTTTTTCAGTGCTAGCAGTTAGGTGTCCAGTTAATCCATAGACAGACAAGTGAAAGGTTTCTGTCTAAAATAGGAGGCTTTGAATTGGTTAGCACTTCTTAATGTTTTCTACTGTTTCAGCATTTGGCAGTTTATTAAGATTACACCCTGCTAAGTGAATTGCTTTTAATTAAGAGTACGCTTTGACTGAAAAAGGTAGACATTATAGCTAAAAGGGAGTGAATGTTCCTTGAATATTTCTGTGGGATATGTGGTACCTTTTTGAGGCTCTCAGCACTGGTGAACAACAGAGTGTCACTTTGGTGTGTTTTCATAGGTTTTTGTTTATGCTCCTCACAGAAGAGTGCATGATATCAGGACTCAGATGACTGAGACAACAGAGTACATTTTCAGGATGCCTTACCAGGTTCCACAGCTGTGCTGGGCAGGGCACGTCTCCAGGATGAAGGACCACCACCTCCCTAAGATCTTGCTTTACAGTGAACTTACCGCTGGCTGCCGCATGAGAGGAGCCCCGAAGAGGAGATACAAGGACTCCCTGAAACAACATCTCAGCCTTGACCATATTGGTCATCATAACTGGTCTACTCTGGCCTCCAATCAGGAGGTCTGGAGACACACCATCTATAACGCTGCTGCTTCCTTTGAGAAAGCACGCAGGATCACTCTCGAGAAGAAAAGACAACACAGAAAGAATCGTGCCTTGCAGAATATACCATCTAAGGAGTCTTTCTGCTGTGCCTTTTGCAATCGGACATGTCTATCTCATACTGGCCTTATTAGCCACCAGCGTGCTTGTAACAAATGTGGATAGAGCCTTCCTAAATCTTCATTCGCGAAGCCCAGCCTTGATGATGACCAGGTTTCCACTACTGCACATGAGTTAGAGATAAAGGAGTTTCCTGTTGAGCACCTCACACAATCACTTAGACTGAGGCACATTAAAGGTTCTTGCAGGCTGTAACTTTCAAGTACCTTCTCATCACAGGGATGCCAAAGCCAAAGCCCTCACTGTGTCCAGCACTTCAGGGTTTTACATTATTGGGGATTTCACAAAAAGCAGTGGGAGCAGCGTCTTGGGTAGTTACTAGGAAATGAATTGTTCTCTGTTTTGGGAGAATATTAATCTGAAAGTGTCAAAAACATATGCAGAGTGTTTTATATATATATATATA
>NW_020884875.1:18768045-18932876 GCF_003945725.1 Corapipo altera | reverse complement strand
TATATATATATATATATATATATATGTATATATATATATATGTATCAATACAACCCTAATGATTAGGGCAGCAGATTTTTACTGCAATTACTGTTTGTGACAGAAACCACTGAGGACAGATGATAATAAAGATTGTCATAAGGGAAAAACATTAACCTTTGTTACTGTCACCAAGTTCAGAAGAAGGGTAAAAGTAATAGTGTACATATTTTTGTCTTTTTTTTTTTTTAAGTCCACACAATCTCTTTTTCCCAGATTTTATATTTTTTCCCAAGTGTAAAGTTCCTGTGAAGGGCTAACAAGGTGTTATTCTTCTGATACTCTTGGAATGAAAAAAAATAGAAATTCAGTCATTGTTTCAGATACATATTTTTATTTGATTTGGATGAATATATACAAATATAAGTAGTGAAGCAAAATGTCGCTCTTAATGTTAGAATTCTCTTGGGAATCCAAGCCACTCCAAACCTAGTGTCTGGGCTGGAGACTTCATTTTTGGTAGTTGGGGATTTAAGTAGGACAAGTGACAAATACAGAGTAGTAAATCAGTGTTGTTTCATGGTGATCTTAAACACTGGACAATACCAGCTGCCTCTGCAGCTTCTTTCTGGGTGCACCTAGATGGTACCCTGCTTGAATTACCATGTCCAAGAAAAGTTATCTTATGGAAAAGGCCTGAGCTCCACCATTTCCCTTGCAAGTCATGCTTTAGTTTAAAACTAAGATCCAAGAGTGTTTTGGAAGAGTAACTGTAGCCTTCTGTCTGTATGAGAAATTCTGAGGTTTTAGGTCCCAGGTAGACAAAAGCTCACTTGCTGTTCCTGAAGACTTGCTCCCTGACAGGTGTGGTGGTTAGGAACCCACCTCTGGGTGTAGCAGAGTCACTCCTTGGTGGGATTGATGCATACTCAGCAGTTTTAAGTCCTGCATGTGGGTGTGTACCACAAATCTGACAATCTTCTCTTACAGTCCTGGAAATCAAGGTGTTTGGTTGACTGGGGGATTTTTTTAAAAATCTAGCCTTGAACATCTTGGCTTTAATTTAAAGATTATGCAGAGGAGCTACTTTCTACCTTTATCTCCAGTTCTATCAGATACTTCTGTTTTTAAGCATCTACAGAAGGAGAAGTAATCCACTCAAATTTGTTGTTAATGTAGGCTCAGAGTTTGTTCTAACCAAATATGTATGCTGATTACTTCACAAAAATGTTTGTGGACACAGTCTCTTGGCAAAGCTTTTACAGCCTCTTTCGCAACAGTGAATGAGAGCAGTGATTACCTTCATGTTAAATTGTGTGTCTAAAACCACCTTTGCAATAAGGATAAATCTGGGCAAGAGAGTGAATTGCTGGAGACAAGGTGGAAATCTCCTGGTCTGAGCTGATTTTCCTATTATGACTAAGTATGCTCTCTTTTCAATCTAAGCCTTGTCTCCCTAGGAATAAATTGGCTTTTGTTTGTTTCGAAAGGCAGCTCACCATCAGGATTCTGTGTATATAGTCTCCCTCTGGAAAAAAAAAGCCTTTCTATTGTGGTTGCTAGAGGTGGAAGAAAAAAATATAACTGGACCTTTGTTTTAAGTGCAGATTTATGGAATATTAACATTTAATAGAAATAAGTCATTAACAGTTTACTGTTTGCTGTCATATATTGTTCTCTTCTTTCCACTTTAGAAGTCAGAGTCTCTTCAAAGCTTTTTAATTTGCCAGCAGCCAAACCATTCTGGTCAGCACTTCTCCCATTTCTTTTAATTGGTATGTGTGTCTTGGGCTGGTGGTGGTGAGTTATGATGTGTGAGGAGAGTGTGTCAAAGTCTGTGTGTGTCTGTGCTCATGTGTGGATTTGGGAATAGTACTGTGTAAGTGCTAACCCTTGGACTGCAGATATTTCCTTCCAGGAAAATTGTGATTACCAATGCACTTTCTTCTAATGGGAGTATACATCGATTCTATTAGCCTGGTATGTTTAAGTTTGGAGCACATTCCAGTTTGTGCTTCCAGGACAATCAAATCCTATTTGAAGTTGAAAAATGTTTGAGTCTGGGATACTGATGCTGTGTTTGTGGGGCTAGGATCACCTCATGAGGTATGAATACACTCTGGACTTCCTCGCTGCTAGAAGCTCTTTGTTTAGGCCCATGTGAAAGAACATTTATAGGATTGTTCCTTCTATATATAGGAACCATACTCAGTTTTACTTAGTTGATAGTTTGAACTCATACATGTGTTATTGACCCTCACACTTGAGCTTAAACCTTGGATCTCTTGGCCAAGCTACCGGATCTCTGATCAAACCCAAAAGTGGCAACCCTTAACTGGGTTGTTTTCCTTCTCAGTGTCAAGGAGAAGATGAAACAAGCAAAAATCTTGGGCAGCCAACAGCAAAGAGGCAGATATATATACTGACACCTGGAAGCCTGTATGCTTTTCTCTGTATTGAAAGGTGGCTGGAGCTGCCCTAGTGTGAACTTTCAATTCAAAAGTGCATTGCAATAATAGGAGAAGGATAAGTTAAATTGATAGGTAACAGAAGAGGGGAAGTGCTTGCCTATTTAGGCACAAATGGGTCTGGAGGTGGCTGCATGAGTGGTTTTTTGTTTGTTGGTTGGTTTTTTTCAATACAAAAGTGCTTATGCAGACAGCTGCTGATTTCAGCTTGGGCATTTAGCCTGGAAGCTTTGGGTGCTGAAACTTTGTGGGAGAGGCTATTTGTCTTTACTACCCAACCCCACTTAGACACCTTGAAGTCAGACTAGCCATGGAAGAAGTACCTAGATTGGTCCGTTAGTGTAGCTGCATTTCTACACATTAATAATTTTCAGTAGTAGCCACTAGATAGCACTAGAGAATCAAGGTAAATCTGAAACAGCATGGGTTGCAGAGCTTTAAAGGACATGAGTTTCTCCCTGCAAGTGTGTCTTTTCACAGGTTTTGCAGTCCTTTTGCAAACCATATACGTAATGCATGTAAGTGCTTTATTGCATATCTATAAACAGTTTTTTGTTGCAGTCCTGAGGAATATACACAGGTATGCATGGTGGTGTGCAGGGTAAGAAACTTGATTTCTCCTCTGAAAACTGTGTTCCTCAGTCTGATTTCAAATTAGTTTGTAGCTGATCACAAATTCTTCTGTTACTCATTAACAGGATCTTTATAGCCAAGTGTCACATCTTACTTTGATAACATGTCTTAAGAGTTTTTGACAAGGATCTAAAATTTGAAGTTCGACAGTCTTGCACTAATGTCCTCTAAATGCTTGTCTTGAAGGACAGACTCCTAATCAGCTCAGGGCATCTGGCTCTTGTAGCTTGCTTCTAAAGTACGTTAAAAAGACTGATATCAAAATATGCAACTGTACTGCAGCTTATTTGCTGTATACATTCTTCATCTTAGGTACAGGGACTTCAAAGGCCTCAGTCTTGGCTGTTGTTGATAGAAGCTCACAGGAATTCCCAGTGGAGTGGGCTGATGCATGTGTGAACTCTTACAGCCAGTGAGCTGTTTCTTGCAGAAATGACAACCTGTTATCAGGAGATTTCTGGGTTGTCTTTGAGGCTTGCTTACACTTACAGTACAGTCCAAATATCATTACCTATCAGCTTTCTATAAATTCACATTTTTTTGTCAGTATGTGAGAGGCACATGCTTAAACAAGAGATTTAACGGAACTGAAGGTTGATCTTCTGTTTCTCCACAATTTAAATGAGGATTTTCCAGCTCTCCTGTTGCCTCTCATGCCAACTGCAGCTTGGAAGGCTGGACTTTCTGGTGATAAGAGTCCATTATGCAAACATAGAGCTGAGTAAGGTTTGTCAATCACACTTCCAGGTTGCTTCAGGTATCCTTTATTAGCTGACAGCTATTTGCAGTTGTCAGGCCGCTGAAGTGGTTACCCACAGGACTACAAGGGGAGCTAGTGTTATAATGCAGCTAAAGCAAGATTAGCAACTGACACGGTGCCACAAATCCTTTTTGCCTTTTTTATTTATTGCATGTATAAAAGCATGCTAAGCATATGACTTCATTCTCAAATGCAGCAGATTTTGCAGCTTCTTTTGCTCCAAGTGCCAGTAGCAGGAAGGCTGCTTTTGTAAGTGCTATGAAAACAAGTTCCAGCAAAACTGATCTTTATCAGATCCAGTTGAAAAGGCTGCACACACTGAATAGTGAAACAGCCCTGTTAAATTTTAATCTGAGTTACATAAAACATTGTTCTTAAACTGGTACATATTGACATTGTTCTCACAACCCATTAACTTACAGCTGGAAAGTGAAAAGGCCAAAAGACACGTAAAACCTCTATGCGAGTCCGTCTGTCCATGTGTGTATAAGCAACTTCTAGGTAGGTTATGGTACAAATCACAGTAACCTTTCTGCAGCATCCTCCCTATTGCAGTGTTTTGTTTCTTCCTTGTGGGATGGGGGGACAGGCACTTGCAGACTAAGAATTACATAATTCAGTAGCTCTTTTGGTGGGAGAGTTCTTGTTTTGGGCACCTGCTGTCAATGCACTGAGAATCTTTCTCATGTAAATTTTAGAGTAGTAGTGAGACTGTGCCCAGAAGCCAGTGTGTGGCCTGAGCTGGGAAGATCCCTAAGTAAAAGCAAAAGATGCAACACATATACTTGGGTAAAAGACAACCTGCATTTAGCTTATTGCAGGTGGTAAAATTTAGTTGAATTGCCAAGATACAATTCTAGCCAGTTGTTTTTGAAAGTATGGGCTGTTGGGTGCTATTCTTTGTGAAGGAACTGGAGTTACCACAATAGGAGTAGCAAGTACAGACACACGTGCCTAGGTAAATCAAACTACCATTCCTGAGAGCTACAGGATTACAGCAATGCAGAGCAGGAAAAATGGGAAGACAAAACTGATACTTTAGTTCTTTTATTATTTTTTTCTGATAATATTTCTCATCTATAGTGAAACCTGAAGCAAGATTTTTTTTCCAAGTAACCTCTGACCTTTAATATACAGTTTAAAGTATTTACAAAGTTTTCTAATTAAATTTCTTTTAAAATTACATGGTGTTTTTGTAGGGAATTAAGAATAGTTTTTCTAGTGTTAGAAAGTCAAACTTTAGGGTACTTTAAGATCTAAGAGCAAGTAAGTTATAGAGTGCCAAATTAAGAGATCATTTACATACCTGTGATGCCTATTAATCTACATCAAAGACCTTTCATATTTACTCGTGTACCTCAGATGATAAAATGGCCTGAGGTATTTGGTTACCCCTTTGGTTTCTAAAGCTGTTTCATTAGCATTGGGTATGACTTAATTTGGATGCAGGACTGCTTCTCAAATTACCATGGGGAAATTTTTCCTTGTTGAACTTTTTGCATGAGAATTAACTCTTAATCAAAATCTCAGGAACACTGCTGTAGCTAAAAGTTTAGTCAAGCAGATTGCACTGGCCAGCTCCTGGGTGAAGTAGTAAGGCCAGGTGAGAATGATACACATGGAAGCACCTGAAACAACAGAATACAAAACAACTTTAAGGGTTGGAGGGCCAAAATTAATTTCCTTAACCTATTTGCTGCTGGATCTTTGGGAAGATAACAACGTCCTTGTTAATTGTATTTGATCCTCAACACAGCCTTACCTATGTCTTCAATGCAGTAAAGTCTCAGAATCATGGGTAATTCAGCCCTCATGTGTGAGAAAGGGTCAGAACAGGAGAGAAATAGGGACATGGTTCTCAATTTTTTACAAAAGCTGTGCATTTTATTAAATCTTGAATTAGGCTCAAGCCTTGGCCCAGGAAAGGTAACCACACAATAAAATTGTATGGTTTATTGAACAAAAACAATTGTCGAACCAACACTTTACACATTTTAATGATTAAACCCGACTTCCTCTCCACTGTTCATGTGGTCTTACACTTGCTTGCACCAAATTTGTGTGGGTAATTGTTTGCTTGTGTACACTGCCAAGCATTATTTAATTAAGAAAATGTGCTTGGCAGAGGGAGATGGAAGCTGGAAAAGACAGAATCCATGTCAACAACCCATGTGGTTCCCAAAAAAGCAGAAAGTGTGTGCAAGACAGATGGTAAAACACTGCATAAGCAGTGCTATGTGTGGTTGCTGACAACCCAGAAAATGAGCATGAGCAAAGGTATCTGACTGAAAACTTCAGTAGCTGCACATCACTATACTATCCTGTCTCAGGAAGCAGGAAGGCTTGGCATTGCCTTTCTGATGCTCTGAAGTCACTCTTCTAGTACTTACAGTACATGAGAGGTCAAGAAAATTTCAGCTCAAGAGAGGTCAAGAAAATTTCTGCCTAGGTGTTTCTGCAGATAACAAGGAGCTTGGGGAAATTGTGCTCTATCACTTACAAATCAGTGAGGACATCTGCTGGGCAATCTTCTATTTTCATTAAACAGCAGACTGTCTTCCACATATCTAACAAACACACCAGGGATTTAAACTGGTGCATTTTAATCCCTAAAACTCAGTTAAGATTAAGCAGACACACCACAAAAATAAAACAAAAGGAGGTGTCTTCTGCAAAGCTGAGTTACCCCAAAAAAACACCTGCAGGTTATGCTGTGGCATTAGGCAAGCAGCTTTCAGGTTCTGAAAGACAGGTAATAGTTACAGCTAAGCACGGTTCTAGAGAGACATAGTATCTGTATTATATGCTTTTTTGATAGTCTCCTAAGGTAGGCAATGTGGGAAAATAAATCTGAATTGCAGCTGGAATATCTTCCCTCTCTCTCTGTATAATTATTGTTTCCTTCCTTACTTTTCCCAAAGACCTATAATTACTACTTTAGCAGGTAAAATATGTAACTGGAGTTAAGACAATTATAGTAAGCAGCTGCCTTTGCTTTAGTGATCAAGTCAAGTAGGGCAGGTCTGATTCAGATTTGTAAAGCATAAATTTTCCTTGTAGCCAAACCAACTAAAAGTAACACACCCCTTATCATCTGCTCAATGAAAATTTCCAGCAGTTGTGCTGTAAACATACCCTGAAACTACTGTTATGGAAAAATAATTGATTAATGATTCAAATGCTTTAAGGGGTGATCAGTCCAATGGTGCCATCAGGGCTCCCTGGCCTTCAAGGGACCAGAGTAAATGCCTACTTTTCATCCAAGCGTGTATTTTTCAGCCAAAGTGTAGTTGTGATGTGAATCCAACTACACAGTTTGAGCCATTAAAGGGATAAACTCCTTTTCATTACCATGGATACATTTGCACATTATTAAAGCTATTCTCTATCTTTTCTTATTATGTAATTATTGCTTACTGCGTACAAATGTTGCATTTTAACACACTCTGATAAGTCAAAATTATAATGATGCTTGAAATCCTAGAATCTATATTATATATACTTTTTGCTTTAGGGAATGAAATGGACCAGATAATATCCTCTACTTGCCTGGTAATATGTGAGAGCCACTTGTTTCTGTTCAAAAGGAATTAAAACTCAGATTGGAGAAACAGGACTGGTCTAGCCCAAAAAGCTGGTGCACGATTGTCATCAGCAGGGATCCCATCCCATAGTGCTCCACATCACATGGTGCAGCAGAGCAAAGGCAGGTTAAATGCCAGTGTGCTGCTGGACTGTGTGGGGCTGGGTCAGGCACACCTCGAGAGATGAGAAGAAGTGTGAACTGCATCATGGGGTTGTCATGTTGCAGGATGGCTCATTGAGAGAGGAGCTGAGAGTAGAGGCTTTGGACTTCAAAGAGCTCCAAAAATGACTGCTGGTATTCTGGAAGTGGCCAGTGACCTGTAAGTAGAGTTAAAAAGAAAGCTGAGCTTAGTTGCAGATGATCTTAGTCCTCAGGCCCCACCCCCTCAAACACTGGAGGGACAACAAAATGCTTATCATGGACAAGGGATAACCTGCCATATGTTGTGGCTGACGTGCAGGAAGATGTTAGAAGAAGCGCATCCTTTCCACATGGTAGCAACCACTAGAGAATACATATGATAAAATTAGTTCAGTCAAAGGAACAAAGAAGCACCAAAACTGTTTTAGTCATAGAAACAATCACACTGTAGTGTTCCCCTGAGAGATTTCTTAGAGATATATATGTATGTATATATATATGTATATGTGTGTGCATATATATATTTAGAAACTTTTTTGTGTCAGGATTTTATTCAAAGTAGTGGTTTCTTAACTTAAAAGAGTCTGGCTCATAGGACTTTAAATATTTTGTTGTCTGAACATCCACTGAGATTAACAATTGTCTCTGTACAAAATAAGGAAAAAAACCCCACAAGTAGACTGTTTACAAACACTCCTCAGACAAATTAGCCATGTACACTAGTTAACTGAATTTTCTTAGATCTTACATGTCACCTCAATTAAGACTATGACATTTAGTCCTTCCAGGTTCAAAATCTTGAATGTTTTCTTCAGGGTAGGCATGTAGTACTTATCATCCAGTAAGGTGCTACTTCCCAGCACAATGAGGAAAAGGACTGACCCCCTGCTGTTTACCAATGGTACCACTGGAGCACTTAGCAGGGGAGCTACTAACTCACAATTGCCTTAATGACCAAGCATATGATGTCCTACTCTATGCAAAGCATAGAGGTTTCAACCTTTTCTGGCTGGCACCTTGTCGAGTGTGAGACTGCTTATGTTGCTCACTAATTGCATGGCTTCATTTAAAAGATAGAATTATGAAGCTATATAAATTGTTTAGTGGATTTAAAGTATATAAGCTACTGTGAGATACTCAGTGGAAGAAAGAGATGCAGTTTTCCCTCCTTAATAGTAAATTAATAGTAAGTAAGACAGGAAAGGCTCTAATTCCAGAGCCAATGTAATTCAATAAAAATGTTCAAGTGGGTCAATGTAGAATTTTGTAACAACATACTGGATCTGATAGAGACTTGACCAGGAGAGTTGTATTTGGTCTTGAAAATATCACAAGAGTAATGTTAAAATATTTAAGGAAAACTGAAGCATGTTTTAAAAATTTATGGTCATGTCTGGGTTTATCAAAGACTTTGGGTCAGCTGATGAAAAACTGAGATGATTTGGTTTTGATGTAGCTAGTATAGAAAATGGATCATAGTTATCACCTGAAAATTCCATTGTAGCTGTTCTTGAGCTTGAATCCTGTAGCCTTATGTTTCAGGCACAAATATGAGTGATGTGAAGAACTCCAGTCTTTCTATTTATCTGGAAATTTATCATATGTTACTCTTCGCTAATGTGGTCTAACTGTCAGCCCAAGGCCAAGCTCCAGTTTGTCAGGACCAGATGGTTGGGAGGGAGGTGGTAGGAAATGATTACCAGGACATCATCCAAATATGTCACCCAGAATTTCTTTCTGTTGGCTCACAGCCCTAGGCTTAAACTGGGAATATCTATGCAGAGATGCCCCAAACCTACCAAGGGCCTTCAGAAAGACTGAAAAATACCGCTTTTTCTAGATCTTTCAGCTCTGGTATTTGCCACAGCACCTTTTACTCTACACACCCTTGAATGGGAAGTCCCAGGCTCAGCAGGATAAACACTGACCACGCTGAGCCCAATTGCAACAATTCAGCTGGTTAAAAGGAAAGCAATATTTCACCTGGGAAGTCTATGCTTAGTGTCAAAAATGGTAGAACCTCAGCAAGAGGAAAATGAAACTTCTCTGACTGAGACATCCCAAAGAGAGAAAGTTGTGTCAGGATTGTTTCCATACCAACCCTGAAGATGTAATATGTAGAGCCAGGTAAGCAGCAGTCCTAAGAAAAGGTGCATTTCAAATTGCATGCGGTGGTGACTTGATTATGGTTTGCTGAGAACATTAACGATCTGTTTAATGCAGTATCTGTGATAGGTTAATAATTGAAACTCACAGGTACTACTGCAAGGACATGGTGTTCAGCCCTTTATTCATATCTGGATTTTGACCACTAGCAGGATCTTAACCAGTGAGTTTGATTAACTGTGTCCTGGTATCTCTTCTGTTACAAGGGTGATAATTAAATGTTCCAGGAAGCAGGGAAAAGATAAGTCAGTGAACTGATTGGGATAGCCCCATGAAATTTTGTTTCAAGTAAATAACAAAAAGTAAATCTTTTAAATTGGTTCTTGAAATAAAGATACAGTTTGGTTGGTCAGGATGGATTCATGGATATGCTTTTTGCAGAGCAGAATAACCAATGGTACTGTTTAATGAATTTCCCTATTAGGTTCCACATGGAGGAAAATTAGTGGGTGCTAAAATAATAGGTCATCTATGTCCAGCCCTGTAAAGATGATGAGTTTTTTTCTATTCAAGAAGTTATTTAATGCAGGAGGGAATCTTACAGACCACGTGTAAAAATATCTCAATCTTTGACCTTGTTGGAGGTTATATAACTTTTCCCAAGTAATTATTTTTCTGCATTGATGAAAACCTATTGAGCTGTTATTTAATGCCTAACTACTGCATTGTGCTTATGAAAAGGAGGTCACAAAAAGATTTTCTTTGCCTCTCACTCTCATAAAACAGAGTACAACTTTTTGTCCTGAGTCTGTTCTCCTTTTCTCAACTGAAGGTTTTAGAGCTTTGGAAGTTTCTAGCTTCAGCCCAGAGTAAAGAAGTTGCCTTCCTCCGAATCATGGAAAAATACACTTTCTGCAGCAAAACAGCGATAAAAAGGTACAGGTGGAACTGAGCTAATTAAACACAACTGTTCAATCTCATCTAAGGTGTTTTATCTGAGACATCTCCATTGGGGTGGAAGAGTGAATTCAGCCCAGTAAAATTACTTTTCTGGATTTACTTTGTCCAAGAATGTGTTGCTGTGCCCTGCACTGAAGAATCAGTAGGAATCAGGAAACTATTGATTCTTCCTACTCTTTTTTCTAAAGACAGGAATCATCCTGAATATTAACTTGTGAATGCATTTAACTGTTTCTAACTACATTTCAGAGCAGCAGTCCTGGCAGAGAAGGGAATCATGCCTCTGATTTCACAGGCCGTCTGCATATGCACTCCATCTGATGGTTTCAGTGCATATGATTTGAGCCTCTGTTTATGCAAGTCTTCCCAGTTAATACTAAAACAGCATAGTCATCACTAGCCAAAAAATAGCAGCTTGCACCTGGGGTCATGTTGAATGCTAGGAACATTTTCTACATGATACTGGGTTTAGGTTGTCATTTATGCCCAAGCTGCTTTCCTGGTATAGATTTATTTAAGAAGAGAACAGACTTTTACAGTCTGATTTCCCAGTAATTTCAAGAGTAATGAGATGCCTAAATAAAATCCTGAGATTGTGGAAATTTGTCTCCAGCTTCACTGAGCTCTACATGTTTAGGTTTACACTGATATGCCTTGTTGCATTCATTGCTCTTAAATCTAAACTGTAGCAGGTGATGAATTTTCTTCTCTCCTCTTGGCTTACATAAGTTTCTTGTGAGTCTTATTATGGAAAAGAACACAAAATGCATGAAAAAGCATAATGGAGGCCTAAAAAAATAATAAATCAGAAATCAGGAAGTTGAGAGGGACAAATGAATCAGTAGGAAAAAACTAGAGCCACTCCTACCTCTCATCATTTCAACTATGTGTTATTCTTACAGATTTAAAGTCTCTGAAACAACTAATTTGAATTTTTAACGTAGTCTTCATTGTCAAGTAAGGTAAATAATAACATTTTATTATGCAAAAAATGTTGCCATTTTACTGTTCCTAAAACTTGAATTCAAGCATTGGGATCATCCTCCTGTCTCTGCAAGAATATTTTACAGGTCATCCTGTAAAGTTGACAGTTTCTGTCAACTCATATTCTCTTAACAAGGGATTCTTCTTTTGCTCCCAAGACTTTGACTTCCCCTAAGCTAGTGGAAGAAAATTGTGACACTCATAAGAAAAGTGATCTTTGTTCCAGGGAGAGGTGCCTGCTCCAAATGAGAAGCCCTGGGTCGCAGCAGTAACCCTTGCTGTTGAGATGGGATGCCTTAGCAGATAAGGATCCAGCTTGGATCACACCCAGCTACACAACCCTTTCTCAGAGAAGTGTGAGCACTAAGAGGGTTTGAAGGTGAGCAGAAAGAAAGTCTGCAGATAAAAATGATAAGATTACAAACAGAGGGAGCATGGTTGTAACAAAACCATCAGGTGTGAAAGAATCCAAGAGGAAAAACACCTACATGAGAATTTCAAAGTTTGAAGAAAGAAAGCAGAGACCTTAATCTAAGGACTGGCTGATGTCACTAAGTCACCAGTAGGAGCTGTGAATGGAGCTGGTGGCAGAGGGCATATCGGCAGCAGAGGAGCTGACCTGGTGACCTCCAGCCAGTGGCTCTTCTTACCCAGTTCACTGATGCTTTCATCAACAGCAAAGACTATTTAAGTGACTTATCACGGTGGCAAGAAGACCTGAATCTTTTTGTGTGATTGTAGAGACATCTGGTTCATATTTTTTACTTGTACTTGTCTTGCCTGAAGTCTTTTCATATGGATAAAGGGTCCAACTGGATTCCCCCAGAAGGTTATTTAAAATGTAATTAAAAGATTATGTAAAATGGAAGGTTGAGTTTGGCTTTATAAGTAATAATTACTTATTTGCAAAATTTTACTGGATGTGAACGTGCCGAATGCCTGAACTGAAAACTGAGTGACTGCTGAAAACACATTGCTTGAAGCAAGATGGTAAAACGTGCCTCCAGGATGGAAATAACAGCAGACAAAGTGGGTCAGCAAAAATATGCTAGGAGTTGTTATCTCTGACTATCTTAATAGCCATATTTCTGTAATCAAATGGCAAACACTGCCCTTTTTACATGAAAATTGCTCTATAGAAATAGATGCCTCCCCTTTTTTTTTTTTCTGTTTTCTACAATTATTTTTACTTTGGTTATTTAGTTCTTCAGATTTATTTCCTTCTCTCCTTCTTGTTAGCACTTCCTCAATTATTAACTAAACCTTCCCCAGCTTCATGTATTTAAAACAGCTGGTGTGACTTTAACAGTACTTCATTATGGTTTTGAAACCTGGTGATTTACTGCTGCTTGATTTTTTTCCATCACTTAATTTGTAACAGTTGTCTAATGGTGCATTTATGGTATCTGTGGCAAACAAATTACATTTACAAACTCAGGAGTTCGAAATGTTACACTAAAGGGGGTTTCATGCTTGGATTTAATGAGTAGGAAGTCATAGATGAATTCTGGTATGGTGCTTTTCAGAATTCAGCGTGACCTATTCATAATGCTGTGTGTCTAACCTTTTTTCCTTCGTTCCTACAGGCTGAGGAAGAAGAAAACAGGAACTACTGGTCTTGGGTTTAGATTCTAAAAGTTAAAGAGCAACTCAGTAAGATACCTTTTAATTTGGACCCACAGTCTATTCACTTAAATGTGCAGCTCCAGCACATTCAGTCTTACCTGGAAAGGCCTGGCCATTCGGAGAAGCTGTACCCCACCAATTTGGGCAAACGCAGTGTTGATTGATATGGTGTGACACTAAACACAGTTCCAATGATGGCTGTGACTCAGATGTATTGTCTTCAGTTGCACACTTACACTCTTGAGGCATGACCTCTGTAACTAATATGTGACAGATGGGAGTACTTCTCAGAAAGTGTCCCCCTAGGCCCTTGCACAGACATGGCAGGGAGCAGGGAGCAGGGAGGTATTTAGTGCTAAAGCCCTGCTAAAATTCTCAAAAGCGACTTTCTACTGGGTGACCATTTCAGCGGCAATGCTTTTCTTCAGGACCTGTGGCATTGTCCTACATCCTGCATTATGCAATGGTTGTTGAAGATAATTACTTGTGGTAGTTATTCTTTTAGTGTAAGTTGCACACACTTTCTCAAGCAAGCAACATGGTTTGCCTTTTATGTTTGTATTATTGGGCTCGTAATCCATTTCAAAATTCTATTACATGAACTTGCTTTTTCCTTTCCTGTCATCAATGAGAGTCATTTGTAGAATCAATAGTAAATACTCCCCAACCTTCAATTCAATATCAGACTGCAGCTCAGCTTCGGCAGACATTTTTGGGTAATGAAAAGCAGATAAATATTTATTTGTGTCTGTTTCATAACATTTCTATGTATGTCCATATACATCTATGCATTTGCCTTGCTCTGAACTAATTATTTTTGTTGTGTTTGATTCTTAAAGAAACGAATTACATTTAAGAAAAATGACATGGATGTGTTCTATAGGGTTGTTGGGTTTTTGTTGTTTTGGTTTTGTCTTTTTTGTCTTTGTTTTGGTTTTTGTTTGTTTGTTGGTTTGTTTGGGGGTTTGTTTTGCGGGGGTGGGGGAGGGTGTTTGTTTTGTTTTCAGGAATAAAAGATTCTCATTTGCCTTTAAATTTTCTGGTAACTTGTTTCCATTAAGAAATTGTCTTCCTTCTTTGACTCAGTCACATATTACAGGTCAGAGCAAGAAAAGGCTTTTCTCTTCTTCTAGTAGGGCCAACAAAGTTCATGCTGGGATATGCCAGTTCATAAGTATTCAGAATTTGATGGAGGTAGTTTTTCCATGTTTTACTCCCAGATGGCTTGATTATCTGTGTAACATGGTTGTATCTGCATATGAATATGCACATGTAATACACATGTAAGACAGTACTGTTCTAGGAATGGAATTTATTTCCTGCAGGTACTGCACTTGGTGGATTTTGAAAGGAACTGAGTGCCAAAGCCAACAGAGAGGAAAAGACATTTTTCACACAAAACAAGCATTTTTTAAAGAATCAAGCATGTTGGTGGTGACTGTTGTACTTCAGCTTAAGGTCACCACATAAATTATATGTGAAAATTACTTATGAAAGGTTATGGACACCTGTTTGTACTATGAAATATTAATTTCAATTTAGCTTTTTCTAACTGCATGTGTTATTCCCTTCTCAAAGTTATTTTAGGATATTCCTTGAGTCTAAACATACTAATAATGCTCCACTATCTTGTTTTGCAACTGATTGAAGCAAAGATCTTGTTATCCTTCTCATTAAAGCCATGCCAATGATCCCACTTGAGAGCATCAGTTAAACTTTCAGAAAGTTCATGGGACATTGATTTGTCATTCTATATCAATTACCTTTCATGCTGAGGTTACAGACAGAACACCATCGATTTGTTTATTTAAAATGAAGTTGTAATGCACAATGCATTCCTGTTCACTTGTTTTTTTCATTTTTGTTGAATATTTTCTGCTGAATCCTGTGCATCAAATTGCCCATTTTTTAAAAATTTGCTCAAATATAAAAATGGTAGTGACCAAATTAATTGAAATACAAACTGATGATAAAAAATCTGGTAGAGTATATTACAGCATAGGCATAAACAAATAGATCTTCCTAAATATAAATTACTGTAGCTGTATTGACTAGACCATCTATTCCGGTATACCCCAGCAACATTATTATTTTTTTAAATATATATATGCTCTTAGAAGAAATGTTAAAAATCTGAAGTTCAAAATACACTAGTAAATTAGAAACAACAAAGATGTGTTGTAAATCCATAGTAGAAAGCTGTCAGTGCACATTACAGACATTATGTATTTGAGCTGTGGCATTCTTACTCTTTCTATTTGCTGGGAATTTCTCTTACAGCACCTTTTAATCAGTAGGGTGTATAAGATGCCTGCACACTGACGTAAGTATTCCCCCCATCCTACAGCCCTCCCCTGCCCTCCCATCCATCCCACCCCACAAAATGAAAAGATATTGCAATGAAAATGTTTGGGTGGACAAAGTCTGTGATTCAACATATTTTCCTAATCTGTGTTCTGGGTTGTTCTGTTGAGAAGATGATACTCAAGACTCTGGATTCAGGGTGATGTTTCCCCTTATTAGGTCAAATACAGCAGTGACTCATTCCAGAATATGCAATATTTCTGTGAGGCTTTGCACCATGGAAGAAATATATGCCACAGGTACTTTGAACATCTCATAACTCACTGTGTTCTGCAGCAGTTTTGGGTTTCCACATGTTGCCCATAGCATTTGAGAGCCAGATTCAAAGCTGAAGGCAGAAAAGGAATTAATTTCAAACTACTTTCTCTTCTGGTCTTTGCTGCATCTGGTAGATGTATGTTATTAGTTCATGGCCATGGAGTGATCTGATACCCAGCTGATGAGAGCTTATTTGTTATTCTTCTTCTAATTTCACACAGATGATTTGAGCAAATGTGGTACCAGAATTCAGGGCTCAGATGAAAATCTATCTTCTCATGAAAGAGAGTTCTTTTTTTTACCAATACTGATATGAAGTATACTGCTTCTTTGCCCTGCTATTTGGCTTGCTGCTAATCTTATGCTTGAAGGATGTATTCATATTCTCCTTGCTAGTGAATTATAGTGATATGAATCAGGTGTTGCTAATTCTGGCAAGCTATAAAGGTTTGGCTTTCCAACTGTGAGAATCCTTCTTTATGGTAACTGGGAAAGACTTGAACCTTCTTGACTTGAACTGGAATTGTAGTTCACCGAAAGTCTTTTAAGCTATTTTTCTCCTCAATTTCTAAGTTATTAGAACTCATCATTTGTCATTCATCAACTCATGATTAATTAATAAAATTGCATAAGAATTACCAGACTGCACCATGATACAGATCATGGCATGGCTGATCATTTTACATGGTATTCCAAACAAATACTCTTCTCCAACATTAGATGTAGTGGTGATGTTGTTGTCAGTAATGATGCTCTGTGATTTATCACTACCCACTGATGACAGTGAATGGACGCTTTCTGAAGAATTCCTACAAATGACTTCAGGAGTTGTTGACAGATGCTGCTTTTGATGAGAAACAGAAGGAATAGGTAAGAAATAACAAGTACCTTGTGTTTGTCCTACATCTGATGATGATACCCTCCAAAAATTTAAAGATTCCTGACAAAATGCTACATAACTGTGTTCATATTATATACTCATGCTTAATAACTTAGGTACCATAAAATATATTTAAAACTAAAAAGAAAGAAATTGATGGGAAAAAAGTTCTCACTGTTCCCACAAATGGAGTACAAAATAAGGCTTTCTTCAGTGTAAGGAAAGAGACAAGCTGTTGCATAAATTCCACCAGGGGTGACCATGGTGCACATTTTTTATTGGAACTTGTAAAAACTGTGCCATAGGGGCATTTGATCTGTGATGGCTGGCTTTTGTGCCTTAACTGTTCAGCATTAATTGTTTGTATTTGGTTTGGGAAGGGTGCTGAATATTTGCAGGACTGTGAAAATGGGTTATGAAATAGCTGGTATGGAACATCCTACCAGCACTACTTAATATGGAGTGATATTTTTGGGTTTTTTCTATTTCATTTCTTTTCTTTGTGCCAGCTGTCTAGCTATTGTTTCCTTAGTGTGTTTATCTGGGCAAATCCAGACTGGAGTTTCCATGGTTATGTCATTAAGAATCTAATCCAGCACACCTTGTATGTGTGAGTAATGCTTATATGTATTAATGGGCTTGCTGGAAACACTGTTACTCGTGTTACTCATGTGAACAAATCTTGAAAAAGCAAATATAGACTTACTGTGGTGAAACTGCAGATGTAGGTATAAACTCACCAAGAGACCAGATTTGCCACTTATGGTAAACTATGAGGTGGTGGGAGGAGGGAGAAATGATGTGGATGCCCTGTCACTATCCATCAGTTCTTAAAACTGATTGTGACCATCTTCCTCTACCATCTTCAAGATAAATTTTTATTTTTATTGGACAATTTTACTGAAAGGGGCTCCATAAATGTCATTAATTGGGAGTGACAATTCCATGGTAAGAGCAGTAACATGATCCTGAATCATCTCCAGAGAAACTCTCCATTTTGACTGTACCAAAAGACTTTCTAGTCCTTGGCCTGGAAGTATTTGACTCTTTTTTGCTCTGTCCAGCCAGCATCCATCTACTGGGTATAGATGTGATGTGTTTATCTGAAACAGATGAATAGTTTCTCCCTTGTTAGATTGAAGAGAATTGGATACCTAGCTTGTTCAGATTGCTACTAATTTGGAAGATTTGCTCTATTTGCTAGTATATGGGATTGCTGGCTAGGAAAGGACATGCATGAAAGCATCCTTTGATGAGGAACCTGCCTGACTTGTTCTTGGCAGTGGAGACAGCCTGTGTGAAAACTTACTACCCAGCCAGTAGCTCCTGGGAAGACACTCCCCACAGTCTCCCAGAAGAGCGGGGACACAGCCTCCACACTTAGCACCAGGAGCTCAGTCTCTCTGCAGGGTTCTGTCTTTCTCTCGCCCAGAATCCAGAGACAATGACGCAGTCCCTTAGGCTTCTGTTTTAAAGCACAAAAACCTTTGTGTAGAAGCTTATGGAAGAATGAAGAAATCTTTGAGCCAAGAGCTGAGATCACAATGTGTATTCAAAACAACAACAGAAAATGGCTGTCTCTAGGGGCAATGGTGCCTTAAATATAGTCTTGGGCAGTGTAGTGTGGGAATCTGTTAGAATCATCTTTTGGCTACAAATGTGGAGAAACGTCTAAATGTCTTAATGGTTGGACATTATTCTATTAATGTTGATTTTAGGCAGCTACTAATTGGTAACAAACACACAGAGGAATGAAATAGACATGTTGTGAAAGCCGACACCACTTTGAGAGAGTATTTACCAGAATACTGCTGTGCTCTAGACTTAATTGTCAGTAAAAACAGAATTTGTAAATCCCTTCTCTTATTGTAGTTTTATGCAATGACCTGTTTCATTTAGTTAGTCCCTGCTGGGTCTGCACTTGTGTCACCTGTCAGGTGTCACAAGCCAAGGCAGTGCTACAGGCCTGGGACAGAATGTCCTGAGAGATGCTCAGCAGAAAGGGACTTGTGGGTACTGTTTGACAGCTGGCTGGCTATGTGCCCAGGTGGTCAAGAAGGCCAAAGTATCCTGTCCACTATAAAAAACAGGGTGGCCAACAGGACCAAGGAAGTGATTGTCTTCCTGTACTCATCACTGGGGAGGCTGAACCTCAAATCCTGTGTCCAGTTCTGGGCCCCTCACTACAAGAAGGACATTGAGCTGCTGGAGCAAGTCCAGAGAAGTGCAACAAAGGGTCTGGAGCGCATGTCCTGTGGTGAGTGCCTGAGGCAACTGGGGTTCTGTAGTCTGGAGAAGATGACCTTATTGATCCCTACAACTACATGAAAGAAGGTTGTAGCTAGAAAGGGGGTGGTCTCTTTTGCCATGTTTCAAGTGAAAGGGTGAAAGGAAATGGCCTAAAGTTGTACCAGGGAAGGTTCAGGTTAGATATTAGAATATTTTTTTTACTGAAAGAGTTGTTAGGTATTGGAATAAGTTGCCTAGGGAGGTGATGGATTCACCATCTCTTGAAGTGTTCAGGAGGCATCTGGATGTGGCACTTAGGAATATGTTTTCAGGGTGATTATGGTGGTGTTGGGTTGATGGTTGGACTCAATGACCTTGAAGGTCTTCCAACCTTGATGATTCTGTGCTTATATGTACTAACACTTCTCTCACCTCCTGTGTTCCTCTGCTCCTGAGTTCTGCTTTCTGTGACAGCCTTGTCCTTGCAAACAAATTTAGGTCCTGTTACGGTAAGGGGATATCAAATCACAGAGAAGATTGAGAACAACATCACAAAAAATCCTTCATGGATCTTATACTGTGATCTCAGAGATTCTCTGAAATCATCCTGTAAGGGGCTTGTCATTGTGGACGTGGACATAGTCAAGGCTCTGTCTTAGTTTCCTTCCAAAATGGGTTGTTATGCTATGCTTTCCTAGATCAGAATGTCTCCCAAGACCTTCACTTGTTAAGATGCAACTCTCTGTGTGGTCTGTTTGAGTAGTTTTATGTAGTTTTAGTAGTTTTATCTCTGTATGATGCATGTATACACCTTTCAAAAATTCATTGAATGTATTGTATGAAGGAGAAATCTGTCATTTTCATTCTTGGTTTCAAGAGTACAGGATGTTGTTAATGGGAAACACTGTAGAGGGGAGTTAATATCCATGTGGAGTGAGGCAGTATAGACTCTCCCACTCCCAGTACTCTGCACAGAATACAGGAAAGGAGCACCTGCTGGATTTTGGTGTTTCCCAGGAGATGCTAGTGGCAGCAACTGACTTCTATGGAAAAATGCACTGGAAGATGTACACAATATATCAGTAGCATAACTTGCCAGACCCTTTTTTTAAGATGCCTGTTAGATGAAGTATGCTTTTAAAGTTGCCTGGCCTGAATTCAATATGTACTAGCATAAGCATGAGTCATTCAAAGTTCTTAATGTGAGTAAATGAAAGGGTAAAATAAGCTGGCAGATTTTTGTACAAAATAAAAATATATAAAAGCAGACATTAGGAAGACTTTCAAATCAAAGGGGAAAAATTATGTCAAGCAGAAGATAATTCATTGGAAGGCAAGATTGTCTGTGTGAGTTCACAACCTATTTAATTTAGTTAGTCCCTGCTTATACATACTAATCTTATTAATTAATTAAATTTATTAATTCCTTTAGGCAATACAGACCAAGTAAGGATTATGAAAGACTGTCAGAGTTTGTGTCACTTTCTTAGTTTAGAGTGTGTGGTGAAGGGGAATGAGTGAAATATACATGTGGGACCATCAAGGCTGCCTGAATGTTAGGGCAGATGCAAGTTTTGAGTAGAAAGCTCAGTAATTTTTTTTCAATACAACTATGTCTGAAAATGGTCACAATAGCTTAACAATGCTTAAAATTTTGCCTGGATGGACCTTTGAGTGGTGGACCTACTTTGCTCCACTGTATCTCTTATTCCACTATATCTTTCCCTCCTGCCCTTCTTATTTCCACGGAGTATAAATTTATGAAAGTACTTGGATCTTAGTGATCCAGGTCTAGTTAAGATCATTATATTAAAAGAAACTTTTGGATAATCATCTGAAAATATTCTTAAGTTGATATATATATGTATATATATACACACATACCTATCTATGTATTTATATCTGTAGATAGATAGACATATCACCTGCAACAGAAAATGCAGTCTCATGTGTCATTTAAATACAACATAAAATGTTTGTGAGACAGGAGTAGATTCAAAACTAATTCCATGGAAAATAATGCAGGAAATCTAGATTTTTGCTTTCCTGTGTATTATATTGCAGTAGCAGTTGCTTATAAATTTATTTGATAGCTATAAAACTTGTGACTAATTCTGACTTGATAATTTTATAAAAAAATTTAAATAAAACTGAAGGTAGGTGAGAGGTACTGCAGAAAAATTTAGCAGCTCTTTTTAGCACAAATATGGCTTGATGAAAACAGGAAGCATTTTCAGAATAGGTTGTGCACAGGAAAATAGAATGTTGAGAGATGACAAGGAGGACATAGATTGGACTGAAAAATAACAGTAGCATAAGAACAGTGGTACACGGGCTTGGTGAAAAAATGGGGTAAAGATAAATGTTTGGTTTGAATATCTCACATGAGTTTGTTTGGTTTATTTTTGTTTTTATTTTTTTCATTCTCTTTGGAGTCCACTTTAACTTTTGCAGATTTACTATAGAAAGCTGAGAAGTATTCAAAAAAATGACCTGTTGTTACACAAATGGAAAACTTCACTTGTAAGCATTGACAAAGAAAACTTCCAAGGAAAGTATAGTTATACTTTCATTATACTGTGCTCTTATGACAGGCTTTATGAATTGTACATTGGGTGACTTGTCACTGGAACCCATGTTTTGAGGAACAGAACCAAAATGAAAAATCAGGAGCAGAGCACGGGAGGGATGATTAAGTAACATGAATGAAAGACAAACCAGATAACTTTTTAAAATTATTTGTGAGGTCCTGACCAGTTTGCTGATAGAATCCATTTAATCGGTGACAATGTCTATGAGATAAACACAACACAGTTTTGTAGGTAGGGACTGTGAGCAATTTAATCAACTCTAACTATTTCCTTTTCTCTCATACCAGGAAAAATTATGGCATACTTGACATATAAAAGAAAGGTGTATTTTTTTTTGGGTATTTATATACTCCTTCTTAGATCTTAGACTAGATAGTTTTCTTAGTAGCAAAAACTATTTAGAGTCCCATCTCTGACTTTCGTATTATGAGTGCTGGAACAAATACTTTAAAACAGCAGTGGTCTCTTGAATCTATAGGACTTTAGGAGAGCTACTTTTAAGTCTTTTTGTTAGATCAGTGTTGGGGATAGTTTACATAGTTTGTCTCCGTGCAAATACAGTGAACACACTCGGGGCTTCAAGAGACAAAATTCTTTACTGTATTTTGGTCATGGAGTGATGATCTGGGGAAGAAGACATATGTATAGGTCAAGTAAGGATCCAAATGGATGAAGTGGTTGAAATGCGCTGCATCTGCCCACAGGCGAAAGAATGGGGGGCAAGATCCCCAGAAAATGGCAAACAGAAAACTGCTGGTGCATGCTGGCTGTTGAGATGCATTCTGCTAGGCCCTGACCAGCTACACTTACTGACAGTCCATGCTGCCTGTTCTGCCACCAGATCAATGGTATGCCCCTCTCTCTTGTTTTGTTTTGTTTGGGTTTTTTTTTAGTGGACCTGGTACTAGCACTCCATCCCACTCATTTTGTTGGGTCTGTCTGGCACCATAATCTGCTCTGAGTTGAGAGACCAGAACCCTTGAATTTTTTCCTATTCGTTTTTATAGCTCACTTCTATCTTTCCATAATTTTTTTAAGATGTCTGCTAGATGAAGTATGCTTTTAAAGTTGCCTGGCCTGAATTCTAGAAATATTTGGAAAGGATTACAAGATACTAAAATGTGTCTATAACTTAGAACATGCTAAAGATTGTATTTAAATTTATGAGGTTTTAAATTTTTAAAGTGCTGTTTTTTGGTAGTGTTTTTTTGTATTACTGCTAAGAAACAGGTAATTCAGTGAATGTATTAGTAGGAAGATCTGCTGCCTCACATTTTTTAAGTAGCAACTGACCATGAAACTTTAGAACAGCAATATTACAGAGATGAGAGAAAAGAGGAATGAGCAACTTTCAGGTTTTTATGATGTAGTTTCAGGAAAGTTCACATATACACCTACTTCCTGAATAGCCTTACATTTTATGTGCATTTTCTTCACATTAATTGTGCAATATATACCTTATTGTGCATTTTTCTTCTTAAACTCTGATAATAGAAGGAGCTTCTTTTGCTTTTGAAAAATTAAATAGCATATGGAGGAATATGAAGACCTATGAAAACCTGAAATGGCTTAATTAGAGCCTTTTTTGCTGAATGGAATAACCTTGTTAGCATGAATCCTAAACTTTTTATGTTCATTAAGTTAGAGATAAAGGTTTAGCAAACAAATGTTACTTGTTAGTCATATTCTCTCTATTGTAAGTTGTCTAGTTTGTTCCAGTTTTATTTTTTGAGCCAGAATGATTTACATATTTTTTCTGTTTAAATCAAACTTTCTTTAAGTTAATGTTAAGGGTAAGTGAAGCCTAGTTATTCTTAAAATAATGTCTGTAATGACATCTGTGCAAGAGTAAGGCAAGCATGCCATGATAAATCTTCTGAAAGTGCAGAAACAAATATAAATTAATAAAAATAAAGTCAAATTGAAATAGTTTGCATGCAGTAAAATGACAAGATTTAATTTTAGTGTGACTTAATTGGGCTAAATGATAACAGATAATGTGACTAGTATTTAAAAAAAACCCATCAGATACTCACTGCAAATTCTCTGCCAGTCAGACAGGTAGTAAGGCATACAGTGAGAATTTGACTTAAATGCTGTCTTTGTCATAAGGTGGATTTATTTCAAACTAGGACAAAATGAAGTCACTGATATTAAAATTGTTAAAAAAGATTTAAAAAAAAAATTAACCAAATAAATAGAGAAGAGAGGGGAAACTGATTTCCCAGAGATATTTACACTAGGTGAATCATTTTGACTGCAAGGCAAAGTGCTTCAGGACTCCACCTTAGCTTCCTTTTCCTTGCTATTACATGCCAAAATCCAAACTAATTCTCAGTTGTGCACAGATTTCATTCCCTAGCTACCCGGAGCTGTTGACTGTGACTGTAAGACACTGAGGCTGCTGGCTGCAGTAATTTGTTTGTTGTGTGGCCACAGTGAGCAGTAGCTGCTCAGGCTCCCATCTCACTCAGAACACCCCAGCTGATAAGACAGCTGCCAAATAACCTCCTGTGTACTTTGGACAGAAAGAAATCTCAGTCTGAAATTGTTTCTCAGTGCCTCTTTTTTGTTTGTCTTGTCACTACAGCAACAGCAAGTTGTATTTTTATGGTTCTGTTATATATATATATATATCCTTTTCCTGCTGACGACCTCGATGTTGTAAAGTTTTGGTTGCAGACTGATATAATGGAACACAATGCCCTGCTTCATTGAAAGTGAAATATTTTCTTGACAGTAAAATGCAATAATTTTATGTGGGTTAAGGTAAAAAAAAAGCTCTCTATGGGAGAGAAAAGGAGAATGGAGAAATGTGTTTGGATTTGCATCTCAAGTCTGCTGAATTTATCTCAGACACAACATTCTTAAAGATATCTCTTGTCAGGAATTAAAAAATAATCAGGTTTTTTAAATATTTTAAGCAGAGTGAATAGCTAGTCTTCAACTTATTTCTTTTCTGAAATATCAGATTGTGTTTTCAGAAATGATATTTTACTGCTAACAAGTTTAGAAGTTTCTCACTAGCCAGTTTACCGGTTTACTTTGTCAGGTGGAGAGTTGTGGTGGTATATCCCTCACTGATTGATAAAAACTCTATTATGACAGATCTATGGAAATGAGAACCCTGTTTAACTAGAGCCCTGCTCTGTATGAAAGCCTGGATGATAAAAAGGCTTCCTTTTCAGCTACTGTAATGAGCATCTTTATTTTCACATAAAACACAAACATGAAACTGAAATAAACTGACAGAAGAATGAGCATTTAAGTGCCATACTACAGACTGTGGAATCAAAGCAAAAAAGAAATTGGGTAGATGAACTAAACTAAATTAATAATATCAAGGATTTCTGCAGGATGCAGTCAAAAACTTTGTATGTGAAATAAACACTTAAAATCAATACAAAGGATACCATCCTGGATACCATGGGGGCATCTCATTTCTTCTGGCCTTCCGTGACAATAATCTGTTGTGTGGGTGAAGAACTATGAGGGAAAATCGCTCCAGCTGGAAGTGAGGGGGCTGCACAAAGGGTAAGCCTGTTTTAATACTGGTGTTTCAGTTGCACTATTGTATGAAGCACAATACTGCTTTGCACAGGGAAATATGGTGAAAATCTCAAAACTTACTGCCACATTAGTCTGAATCAGATTCTCTCCTAATATGTGCACATTGATTTCTGTGACTGACAACAGCAACCCCTTATTTTCTTCCTTTGCACAGGCATGCAAATTGTATGGTGATGGGCAGGATATAGTCAGGGTATTTAGCACCAGTTTCTAGTGTATCAGTACAGCAGCCCTGAAACATATCTGCAGTTTCATGTGAAAACCATACAAATAAATAAGACACAGTCAGTAGCCCCTGTTGTGGAAGGTTTGGCCTGTATATTACAAGCAATTTCACTCCTGTTAAACAGAGAGTGCATGTCACACATTAGCTGGTTTAGTCTATAATTTAATTCCTGTAACAGAACCAAGCCAACAAAAATACACTGCTGGTGCTGGAAATTAAGAAGAAGCTATTCAAGCGACCAGTGTCTAATGCTGATGCAGCTGCTGCTGAGTGAAGGCCTGATCTTGGTGGTTTAAGTTAATACATTTGTAATTGCAGATTTGTTAACAGGCTAACTACAGTGCTACTGCCAATGTGTAATGGCTAAACATGGAGCTATTGTTAGCTGTTATTTCACACTTTGTTGTAGCAGCTGTTTCCAAATAGACAAATAGATTAAGACTAAATGTTGTGCTCAGTCTTGTGACTTATGGACATTTTTTATATGTTTTTGTGGAACTTAGACAAAATTATTTCAAGGTCATCATGGCTTCATGAACTACTTTTTTTTTTAAAAAAAAAACAAACAACAAAAACAGATGGGGTTTTGAGGTAGATAATGAGGTCTACAGAGTGGGCTGTAAAGTACTGTTGCCCTTTTCCAGAAAACCTCTTGACACAAAAAGAGCAGAACAACTTCTGCTGAGCTTACCTTTCTGTTCAGAGCATTGACACACTGTAAGCACTGCACCATAACAATCCTACGGGAATATCTTCCCTTTCTGCAGAAGAATAGAGTACAAAAAGCAGCTCCGCAGTTTGGAGTGGTTTAATGCCATGGATGCTAGACAGTTGGGTGTTGTGCAAGAGAACAATGTAGGAATGCTGTGGTGAAACAGACTGAACACGCAGTGGCTTCTGCCCTTCAGGTTAAAGACATTTCTCCAGGGAAAGTTCACCGGGGTTTAATTCCCACTTGTGAGCATGGGCAATCTGTATGAAAATCTTCCTATGAATGGGACTAATTTCCATGCCAAATGAAGGCAGAATTATTAGCATGTGGTTAATAACTTTTGCCTTTTTATAAATGCTAATGTTGATTTATTGGGAGAAGAAGAATGGCAGAAGAGCATCCTTTACCTTGTTTTTCCAATAGATTTCCCCTGACTAAATCCTGGTATTTAATAAGAATACAATGTATTTTCCAGACTGTTTCAGCTGTGTGGTGAAGTTAAAAGCTTTTCAATTTTTTTGAATGTTTCTTCTTTACAACCTTTGTCTCCCTTTTTGAGGGCATCAGGGATTGCTTTTAAAACATAATAGAAATGATGTTTGAAAATATTGATCCTTCACAGCCCTGTACCATAACTTTTGAATGAAGAGGCATTTGAGAAGAAGTGTAACTGGTATTCAGCACAGACTGCAGGATTAGGAAATTTCAACAGTCCTAAAGACATGGTTAAAATTCTCCCTGAATAGTAAAAACACAATGTATTGTAAAAGTCTATCTATTTTCTGCCCCTGTCAGACAGATTCAGGAACTACACTCAAGATGAATTGCTGGATTATCCTGTTACAATTGTGAGCAGACTCTCTGTGTCCTCTTTTTCTGTGTGATGAACTACAGAATGGGTGTTTCTGAAGCACCCTTAGCTTTTTGACATAATGAAATAGGAACTTTAGGACTTTGATCTTAGTTTTTCAAATTTCCATCTTATTGCTTTGGGCTGACAGCCAGTGTAGTGACAGCATTTCTACTTTGTGTATGTACATTGTGAAGTACTAAGTATACCCTCTCGCTTTCTTTAACATCTCACAATCTCTAAGCAAGGCACAAACTGTTCCATAACAACTCTCAAACATTGATCTTTGGCACAGAAGAGAAATACACAATACCTCTCTTCAATGACTGAAAAAACATTGAGTCAAAGTGAATCATTCATTCCTCTCTGAGCATAAGGTAACATAAACACATGTACACTGTACATACTCAAACCAGTTTGATAGAAACCTCCCTTCTTCTGTGACTAGAACAGGATTCTTAACAGCAGTACAGTAGCAACAGACTGTGGTGAAATATATTTCAACAATCTCTTTTCTTCCCAGCCTTCCTTTTCCATTTAACTCATGACAAAAGACTGCAAACAGGGATCTTCTCTGCTTCAGTTGCTATAAGAGGAATAACCTTATTCTCCTGATAGTGGCTAGACCATGTGCTTAATCTTCTAGGATGGTGTAGATATTTCTAAAGGTGTCTGTCTCCCTGCTGATGGTGTGGGAATCTATCAGATGAAGATGGTTTTCAATATAGACGGAAAATTTATTTTACACTTTTGGTTATGCTGTGCTATTACTGAACATCTGCGTGACCAGTGGGCATGCAGGTGACAGCACTCATTACTGGCAGCAGCAGTGGGAGTTTAAGAAGGGTCCTGAATTTGGTGTAGGGTCTAAAATGAGAGTTCTCATCTGAGATGCTTTTGCCAACAGCGCATATGCAAGGATTTTTAATTTTCCATTCCTCCAGACATAAAAGCATGACTGACCTGAGTAAAGAAGATGTTTTGTTAGCAATAGGGATATTTCTTTGCTGTCATCAGCACTCTGTCACTGTACTGTTTCTTTGGAGAAATATTTCTCTTTCTACTAGAAACTTACCAGCCATCAGAATTACTGCAAAAGGGAGCAGAAAGTTGCAAATGCTGTCTGAGAAATTGCACAGAAGTTATGTTTTTTCTGCAATATAGCTCTGCAAAGCAGAAGTAGGTTCTCCCAAGAAGAGCTTTACCCAGTAGTCATTAGTTATAAAACCATTAGCATTCCTACTCCGTTTAAAGCTGGTTTGTGTCTTTCTAAATTACACAGGAATTTTCATTGGCCCTCAAAATATGAATAATGATGTTGCCAATAACACATCAGTACATATTCTTCAAAGATGGCAAGTCAATATATTCCCAAAAAAGAAGGGAGAAAGGCTGGAGGGGGGGGAAAAGGAATGTGGGAGTACTGAGGCTTCTTCACAGGGTGCTAAGGATTGTGAAGGGTGTCGTGGGTTTACTCTGGGCGGATTTCAAACCCCAATAAAATTGCTAAAAGTTGGGAGAGGTCACACAGGCAAGACAGACTCGACACGAGTATGTGCTAACAGGATAGAAACTAAAGAGTAATAAAATAAACAGTCTTAAACACAGTTTCTGACCACCCCTTCGCCCCCTGCATCAGTGCAGGAGGAGAAGTCCCTTCTTTACTCTCACTTGAAGGTCTCTCTTCTATGGGATGAGGGGGGTCTCTGCACCCCGATGGTCCTTCATGTACTGCAGGGGGACAACCTGCCTCACCATGATCTTCACCACGGATTACAAGGGAACCAAAGCCCTGAGTCCTTCCCCTGCTCCGTGGGATCCCTCCCACAGAAATAAATTCTCAGGGGACCCCTCCAAGTTGGGTCCACCCCTCCCCTGGGCTGCAGGTTCTGGGGTGCAGCTCAGTCTCTATACCTCGATGTTTTTTCATGGATTATAGTTTCTGACAGAGTGTTTTTCTTGGTCTAGATGACTGCTATGCAACAGTCAGGAGGTAGGGGGATGTGTAACTTCAGATACAGTCCTGTGGCTGGAAAAGGAAGGGCGGTATACAATCTGGTCAGGGGCACCTGGTCTGCTGACAGTGAATCCTGAAGAAGCTAAGATTTGTGTTTGACCAGAAATACTGAGTCTATATTTGGTGTGTGTGGCTTTCCGTAGCAATACAAAGAAATTCTGCAAGGAATCAGGACTGTTCAGAAGGCTCAGGTGCGAACACTGAGCTCTAAGACACAGGATGAAGGGTGTCCCAAATCAAATGCAGCCACAACCACAACACATGGCCCACATATCTTCAGCAGCTTCTGGTACTGTTTCACTTGGAAGAGTCTCACTGAAAAAGAAGTGCTGTTGAGTTCATAAGACTTCTAAGAAAACTGAAGGCTTGTGTTTGACCTCAGATCACTCTTCCATCATCTAGTAGCAAATTAGGTTTAATTCATGTAATCCAATGTACAGTCTAAGAGTCTGAGTGGCCTTCATGTGATTACTTTCAGCTGCACCTGAGCACTCACCTGTGTTTTCAGTTGTCCTGAAGTGGCTCTGATTTGGGAATCGAATTATGTTTTGCAGATTATCCCCCTACAATGCTGGTGAAGACTGAAAGAGCTAGAACATGCTTTACAGAAGTGAACAGTGCTTTTCTTCCGCTACTCTTACCCTCTAACAGCAATGTCGTGACTACAGATGAATCCTCTGAGAACATCCCTTAAATATAGCAAAAGGAACAGTTTCACTCCACTGTTATCTAAACAGCAAATTAATCATGGCTTTTACCTTATATGACCTGAGTTCAGTAAATTTTGACTGTACGACTTCCCTTCATTAGTAAATAGCTACCTGGTGTTGCTTTTGAGCTCAAATCCCAGAGAGTATATTTACTTAATAATACACGATCTATGCAGCAGCATATGGGCAGGTCATTAAAAGGGGCTCACAATATCTGATTAGGACTAAGTCACTGTTTGCCTTTCCACACAGTGAAATAAGGCTTGGCTCACAACTCTGCTTTCATGCTCCCCTGGGAGCTTCAGTTCAAAACCAAGCAAAAACTTTAAATGACCTGAAATGACCATTTTGGGCAAATTCTGCCCCTTAGCCCTCAAAAGACTGTCCCCTCCCAAGTAACCTTGGACCTTAGCTAGCTGCCTGAGGAGCACATGGGGGTCTGTTTTTCTTCTGCAGGTCCTGCAGAGCAACCTGCTCGATGTCTATTTGACCATGGACAAGCCTGCTGACTTCAGAGTCAGGGAGGGAGGAAAGGGAGGGCATAGTGTTTGGGTGCCCTGAGCAGAATGAAAGACTACCCCCAGGTATTGATACACACTATATCTAGCTTTTCTTACTTTCTTGGGAAAAGAAATTTTAATAAGTCCTTATCACCATGTACCAGTATTTAAAGGATGGTTACAAAGATGATGGAGATTCCCTTTTTACAAAGAGTCACATAGAAAATATGAGGGGCAATGGGTACAAGTTTCTTTTGGGGTGATTCTGATCAGACAAAAGAGAAAATTTTTTCACGGTGATAACAATCAACTATTGGACTAATCTCCCCAGGGAAGTGGTGGATTCTCCAACACCGAACACTTTTGAGATTCATCTAGACAGAGTGCTGGGCCATATTGTCTGAACTATGCTTTTGCCAAGTAAGGTTGCACCAGATGATCCTAGAGGTTCTCCTCCAAGTTGGTATTCTGTGATTCTATCATAGTGAAAAATGTTCTTTTAAAGTGTTTCTTTCTAGCAGTCTTGTTGGCATTTCCTGGACAAACATGATTCAGAAACTTTTCATTGGGCCACTGCCAAATAGTGTTTTGATTTTATTTTGCACAAATTGTTGGTCTTTCGCTGGTTGTGGTATTTTTCATCCCACGTAACCATGACACTTGATAGAGCCCTGCTTTCCTGGAATTGGCTAACATCTGCCAGCCACTGGGAAGCAGTGAATTAATTCCTTATTTTGCTCTGCTTTCATGCATAGTTTTTTCTTCATGACCCTCTCTGGGCCTGTTCTAAGAGATCAGCATCAGTGTCTTGTACTGAGGGCTCGAAAGCTGGATGCAGCACTCCAGGTGGGGTCTCACCAGAACAGAGTAGATGGGCAGAATCATCTCCCTCAACCTGCTGGCCATGCTGCTTGTGATGCAGCCCAGAATGCAGTTGGGTTTCTGGGCTGCAAACACACATTACCAGGCCACATCTGGCTTTTTGTGTCCTGGTATCCCTAAACCCTTCTCAGGGCTGCTCTCGATCCATTCTCTGCCCAGCCTGTACTTATGCACTTGGGATTGTCATGACCCAGGTACAGTACCTTGCACTTGTCTTTGTTGAATTTCATGAGGTTTGCACAGGTCCACTTCTCAAACATGACAAGGTCACTATTCTGAATGGCACCCCTTCCCTCCAGTGAGTCTACTGCACTGCTCAGGTTGGTGTCACCTGGAAGCTGCTGAGAGTGCATTTGATCCCACTGTCTGTGTTGTTGATGTAGACATTAAATATGATTTGTCCTGGTCCAGACCCTTGAGGTCTGGCAGTAACCATTTGTTACCTGGCACATTGAGCCATATAAGGACTGCAAATCTTTAGATCAACTCTTTAGATGGGGCCCTCCAGTCAATTCTTTGGCCATCTAGCAGTCCATTCATCAAACTCACATTTTTCAATTTAGTAGCAAGAATACTGTGGAAGACTTCTTACCAAAGGCCTTACAGAATTCTTAGCTCTTCATGACAGTCTTCTTCCCTTCTCCATTGATGCAGTCATTCCACTTTAGGATACCATTAGCTTAGTCACGATTTTCCCTTCATAAAAACATGTTGGCTGTCTCTAATCTTCTCCTCATTTTCCAAGTGTGTTAATATATCTATTTCAGTGTATTTAGCTTGATTCATGAGTCTTCTTGCATTCTTCCTATATGCTGCTCAGTGTGTGCTGAGTCATTGACCAGGGTGAAACCACTATAAAAATATACACTTACATTTTTCATAGATTAGTGGCAGGGGCAAAGATTTTTCTGTATGACCCTGCTTGGTGTACAGAAGGTACTTGGAGATACTTAGTACTTACTGATACTCTTCTCAATCCTAGTTATTAGTGATTGTCTAGTGATGAGATTTATCAATAAACAAGGAGTAAGGAAAAGACAAACTCTCTTTTTCTGAACAGTTATCCTGTTCTGCTAACTAAAAATTCCAATAAATTATTTTCCTACCTAGAAACAGAGTTACAAAAGAACAGCACATGCAGTTTCTACACATAAAGGTTTCTGAACATCACTTTGTGATTCAGAACTGCATGAGGTTCAGGATGGCCTGGCCCAGAGGCTACTAGGGGTCTATGTTTTCTGGTGTTTTAGTTCAGATTAATAGACTCCATTGAACTGCTCCTCTGTGGCTGGCTTCTATTCTACCTTCTGAGCCATGCTGAAACAATGCTGTAAAAATGCTGTCTTCAGAATTA
Source organism: Corapipo altera (assembly GCF_003945725.1). Lineage (NCBI taxonomy): Eukaryota > Metazoa > Chordata > Aves > Passeriformes > Pipridae > Corapipo > Corapipo altera. Next base: position 18,900,490 of record NW_020884875.1, on the reverse strand, counting down.
TTCTTCTAGGTTACTGTTGCAATTCTGAACTAAATCTGTGTTTCAGAGAGATCCTTTCTAGACAATGATCTTTTATTTTATCTTTGTAACCTGTTTTGGGGTGGATAAGCAAGAGCCTTCCTCATAAACAAAACTTGTTTCCAATACATTTAGCGATAGCATCATAGCATGCTATGGTAGGAAAATACATTGTGAAAACACACTAAGGATTCATGTTTGAACTGGTTCAGTAGACATGTGAATCCTGGAAAGCTCTTCTCCTACAGTCTATGAGCAAGTTGGTACAGCTTTACTCAAAACACATTGCAGCTTGCTCATTACCGTGTCTCAGTTCCTCAAAGCAGAAGCTTCTGGCGGATTGAACAGCACTGGCAATGGAGACCAGCTCACAGAGCAGTCATAAATCACCTAAACAGTTCCAGGTTATCTGTGCATGCATAGACTCTGATAGATTTGGGGAGAACCCCTTTGCCGATTGACCCAGCCAACTGTGAAATGGTCTGTCCCCCATTTAAAGAATCTGTGAGATGTTCTCTGCTTCATCTAGGAAAGAAGAGATTCTAGGTGTACTTCTAGGATGGGGCATAGCTCAGACAAGCCCATAATCCACAACAAAACTACAAAGGGCAGATGTATGAGTTTTGCTCTAAAGAGCCAACTTTGGAAGCTCAGTGGGTTTGAGTTAGATAAGGGAAGTACTATGCATGTATCCTGGAGCTCTTTAATTTGAATACCTGAACTTAAACAAACATAACTCTTTGGGATACTAATATTTAGCTTGAACTGACTTGAAATAACCTGTATATGTTTTTAATGTACTTTTTTCCATGTCTAGAATGCTCACTTGTCAAGAGACCAATTAAACAGCAAAGCCAGATGTTTCTTCTGGGCTTGTGGTAAGCAGAATAATTAGACTGAGAGATCAAACAGATATTTAAATTTAGACTTTACATATATTACCTTATATCAATGGGTGTCTCCACTAATAGTCCTATGTCTTTTTCATTCCGCTCACAGCAGACTGTATTTTTTTAAGTTAATCAAACTAACATCGTAATCTAGGTAGAGTTAAGGTGGAATGCATATTCTTTCAGTTAGCACATGATAAAAGATGACTAATATATACTGGAGATAATCCAACAAACAAGGCATTAAATATGCAAGTAGCTGTACTTGTTCCAGTGGGATTAATTGTGTACCGAAAGAGAGAAGCTGACGTGAATGGCCTAGGGTTACTGTTAGCACACACCTGAGACTACAGGAAGTGCAGAATGAGTATTTTCAGGCTGACTGATTTAATTTTCCAGTGTTTAGGATGAAGTGGAACATTTTTTACATAACTGGGATGGGATAAATAGTATGAGCCAAGAGAGAGCTAACTTTACTAGAGATTTATATTTTTTTCTTTTGCAGCTCCATTTTCTCCATTCAAGTGTGAAGATCTTATTGTTTACTTAGTCTGATGAGATTAGAAAAGTTTGCAGTGAACTACAAACAGTGACTATTGCAATAAACTGAAAGTGTATGGTTTATTTGGATTTATTCCAAATCCATGGATCATCCTACTTTATGGAATAGAGACTCTAATTCTTCCTCTCCTTAAGCACAGGAGATAAATGATATTGTACTAGTCAGCATATGGATTAATTAAGAAAGCAATATTTTTCAAGATTTTTTACTGTGTATGTCTAGTCTTTGAAAAAGGGGATAAAAAATCTGGATGTAGTACTTGGACATATGGTTTAGGGGTGATTATGTTGGTGCTGGGTTGAAAGTTAGACTAAATGATCTTGAAGATCTATTCCAACCTCGATGATTCTGTGATTATGTCTCTGGATTCTGCAATTTAATTGTGAAAAGTGGGATAAAGAACCATCTGTAGTGGATGGTTCACAACCTATCTCGAGTAAAGAGAAGCTGTACATAGAGAAACTTCACTTCTGTTTTTCAAAATAGCCAGTGAATTCTTTAATTTTAGTTCCTGTTTCCTACAGGAAAACAGCTGAACTCTAGACACCCTCTGGTAAGCTGTAATGAGAAAAAAACATCCTGAATTTCAAATAACTTAAGGCTGGAAAACATGTTAAATCTTTAAACTATCCAAGATAGTTTGTTAAGTATTAACTGATATTTAAATACTCACCAGCTTTTACAAAATTACTTCAACTAATTCAGTGGTTTTTTACCTCAATGCAGCAATAACATTCCTATGACACACTTGATATTTTTTCTTATGCTGATATAAAGACATTCATCCTTCAAAAAGTATCTTGCTGCTCTTGGACACTGCCCTAAAGTAGAAAAAAATGAAAACAAAATATCACAAGTGACCTGTAAGATATTTCAGCACTATCTTTATTATATTCTGGTGGATTGGCAGCAGAGCAAAGGAAGATCCAGGTCAGTATGGTGGTATGTTTGGTGGGGGAAGAAGAGAACTAGTGTAAAGGAAGACAGCATGATCATAGGGTAGGTCAGTAGCTTTTATGGATGCAGTCTTTTTTAAGGTACTTATTTATCTTCTTAATGTTACTAAAGTTATTTGGTGGTATGGATGGTGGATTTAATGATAAAGTCAGATAAATCTTGGTTTAAAACTCCAAAAAGAGATAGAACTTCATTAAGTTGCTTTCCAAGAGTCCTAGTGACGACTAAGGACATTAACCATAGCTAGTCTATTGTTGAGGAAATGATAGGCTTATATTTTACACATAATTCCTTTATGTGTTCCCTTCTTGAAGGGAAAGGGGAGGAGCAGAAGGTACAGTAAGCCCTAAACTTACTGTCTTTTCTTGAAATTCTATCTAGGCAGATGAAGTGCTTTCCCTAGACTTTTTTTTTTCACGAGCTGAAATCAAATGTCTAGGTTAAAAAGTTACTTCAGGAATTGAGTTGATCATATAATAACATAAAGAAAAAGCCCAAGCAATATATGCTTTTATGTGGAAGTTGTTGTGATGAAGTATTTGAGGAAGAACATATTTTGACACTTGAAGTCAAACTTCAATATATTAGGTTTTATTCAAAATTGGATGCAAACCCAAGGTATTGGCAGGTATAACCATTAAAGAAGTCATCCCTTCTACATGCTTCGTTTATAACCTCAACAGCCTTTTCATGGGGTTTTGCCAGTCAGATCACACCCACTAAAAGATGTGGGGAGACAGCAAGAACTCAGGGGTTAAACAAATCTGTTTGGGCAGGTAAACTGCACCTTTAATATCATTTGTGTGAATTTGTATTAACTACATTCATATGGAGCTTAGTTTAAATTTACATTAGTATAACTCATTGCAGAACTTGCCCAATGTGAATGAACAAAGTGGTTACATATTAATGGTGAAGGTTTTGCCCCATTTTTACTGTAAACAACCAGTGAATATTAAATTGCTATATATCAGTTGCTAGCTCCTGTTTTAGTTGTTTATTGTAAGCATAAGAATTACTATAATTATTTCAATATATTTGTCTTCCACGGAGCTTCCATTGACTGTACATTCTATTGCACAGGGGAGTTTGAAATCTGTTGCTGCATATGAGGACAGAGAAAAACCCAATGTTTAAGAAAGTTCTGAACTTTTATGAGATCTGTCTGAGGCCTAGAACAAGAAAAACTGTAGAATTTTAATTCCATTCCAGTGTAGAGGTGTAATTCATGTCATGATGACATCACTAATGCATCAGTAACAGTGTCAGTGAGTCCCTTTGTGCCTATGGGGACATAGGCAGAAACACAGGTACATATATCAACAATTTGGACACTACTTACCCTTAGGTTTCTAAACAGGTGTCTCACTGTGGTTTACTTCTCTATAAAACAAGAATAATATGTATTTTTTACAATGAATATAAAAATGTGTGTGAAGTTTAAAAGTCTGAAATCCATTCATTGTTAGTGGCCTTACTGATAGAGAATGGCTTGATAGAGAATGGCTACTTATGCTTCAGCCTGCTACTGCTCATGACTGTGTAATCCTCCTCTAATTTTCAGTAAGCTGAACCGAACTTTGTTTTATCTTCCGTTAGACTCAGTCAATTACTTTTCTTCCTTCTTTTTAGAGAACTAGAAGTCCAGAAGTTTTCTGTCTCTAGATGCTAAGTTGAATTCTACATGCGGATAAAGAGAGAGAGAGAGAGAGTAACATAAATATATGCAGCCAAAACATAAACCATATCAGCTAGCTCGTTTTTCCTCATAAGCTCTCAGAAATAGAAGAAATATTTTAAGTAGTGTAGATTTTCATGCATTCATCCAAACTGTCAGAGAAGCATGGGGTGTTTTAACCTTCCCATTTGCCAAAATGAGCCTATGATGTCAAGGGTGATGCTGCTGTGGAAGTATAGCATACGCTTCAACCCTAGATTGCTCTGTTAACTCAGAAGTTACATCCTGAGAGTCAGATACCATTAATGCTAGCAGTCTAGCCATAGACGAGCCTTAAAGTGAGACAATTAGCCAAGAGTGTAGCCATATGGCATGACAAATATGGACAATGTCTTATTTTAGGTTGAATGAAAATGGCTGCTCTGCAATGAAGTTTCAGATTAAAATATCAATATGCACTGCAAAGCTGCCTGTCCTCCAAAAATCTAATCATATTTGAGCTATGTAGATGTGCCTTGCTGGATTTCAAGGTCTCTTGATGTACAATTCTGAAAGAAAAAGAGAGTTTTAATTAGATCTAGTATATATTTTAGTATAGAGGCATTCAGTCACTTTGAAGGCTTAAAAAGAGCTTTACATTTTGAAGGTCAGGAGAACTATCAAGAACTGTCCTCCAGCGACTCTTCTATTTTTTATGCAGTGCATTTTAAGAAACAAAATGATGTCTCTGGTTCTCTGTTCTTGTGAGCCTTTCTGTGTGATAACTTCTCTTCAGTGCATGTTCTCCATTCTTGGTAATACAGTGCTGACATGTTAAGCTTCTGAAGGGAGAGAAGACAGTAGGCAGGCATTACTGGAAGGAAGAGATCGATTACACTCTAATAATGACACAAATAATTCAGAAGTCTAGAGTAATGAGAACCTGAGGACTGATGCTAAGAAAGCATGTGAGGGAAACCCTTGTTTCATGTCTTCCTCACGCACTGACAAACTAAGCTGAATACTCTTTTACTCTGGTAGAGCAACCCTCTTACTTCACCAACCTAAAGTTTGCTTTAGATACAAAAAATATCACGGGGCAGTTTTATTTTCAAGGCTAAAAAAATCTGCAGATCTTTCTGGAGACTATTGGTGAACTCTTTCAAAAATATGACCTGGGAAGTGACCTACCTCTCAAGCGACATACTTCAAAAAGGCATGGGGAAGAAAAGCAAGCAGAGCTTGACCACTGTGGGGTTTGATAATTCATTGCTACAACTTCTTCCACCTAGTCAATGGATAGTAAGATTATGAGACAGATCATTGTTGAAAAGGTCCATCATTCCATTTCTCACAACCTTTGAAAAGTTACATATCAAGATTTTCAGACCTTGATTCCTAGAAATATTTTCTGGGTTATGATAGTGGAGATTAAAGAGTTACTGTAACATCTCTGTCTGACAGGGGTTTCAGGTGGTACCAAACCTTGAGATCTTGTTGTTGTTGTTTGGAGATAATCATTGAGATTAGCACTTCCTGTGACTGATTTACCTCAGGCTGGGGTTACTGGGATACTGAATATGATGTTTACCAATGACTAAACTGGGAATCTATCCAGGTAGTTAACATCCTTTTGCACAGCTGAATATGAGTGACATCAACTCCACCCCTAGTGAAAACTGTTGGATTTAAGAAATCCATCCTGCTAAGGTTCAGGCCCTGTAAAACTGAGCCACAAGTAACTGGGATATCACTGAGGAGAATCCAGTGGGTATAACCCTTAACTAACCTCTGGGGTGTAAGTTTTAAATTATTACTGCTCGTAAATCCTGTATTAATATATGGTCTTGTTGCAATGCAGACAGTGCTAAGGTAAGGGAATATGGTATTAATGCTTAGGAAAGACAGAATGGACAACAGAAAAGAGGTAGCACGCTTCCTGAGTACCTCAGTGCCTGCTCCTCCAGGTAACATTAGCAAAGATGTCATAGATCAACCTGCATTTGGCTTTGTGAAAAACAAAGTCTTTGCTGTAACTTGACAGAAAACTGGGTTTAACAGTTCTAAAGGACTGATCATCAACTTACATGATCCTGAGGCTTTATTTGTTGCCAGTTTAACTTAAACAAAAATGGGATTTAGTACTGAATGGATGAAGGTTTTAGTACTTAGGTCAACAGAGGGGTTTGTTCAACTGTAGATATGCAGATTCAAAATCTCCATTGCTTTCAGTAACAAATTAAAGTCTAGTGATGAGCTCATTGTGGTTCTCCAAAGGAGAAATTTATCTTCATTCATTCTTCTAGGTAAGCATGGTGTTAAAAAAATGCTGAGATAACTTTGGACAGTTGTGTCTTAGCTGGGACCACTTCTCATATACTTTTCAGAGACTGTGGCTTTCACTGTCTGACACAAAATTCAAGAGTTTCTTTTTTTTTTTTCTTTTACAGCTAGAAGAAACTTTTTTCCATAAAGGGCGAAGGCTAGTTGTAGCATTGACTTCAGGGAAGCCATTTGACCCCAGGTTTTTTCTTTGCAAAGGTTATCTGACTTTCATTATGTTTACAGCTGCTGACATCAATCAGCCTTCTACTTGCTCAGAAAGGTCAGCCCGAAGTGGACTGCACCAAGCAGCCTGTCTGTGGCTGTGGCACTGGCTTGCAGGCACAGGTGTGGGGACAGTCATGCTAGCAGTGACTCTGCTGAATAGCTTTTGGTAGCAGTTATCCTCTTCCCTGCAGAGGGCTGGACACCACTCCCGCGCTGTTAAGAGCTGTAATTCAGGTTTACAGGGGCGTTACGGGCAGAGTGAGAGCTTCAAATAGCGTTTTTTACAGAAGCCTTACCATTGAGTCACAAGGTTCAGAGAGGATCCCCTTGCCTTTTAAACTCCTTCTCAGAATCTAGGTGTGGCTGGATCCAGTTCTAGCCCCAGACTTAGTCAACAGTTTATGTCTGAAGGACTGTACAGGTGTAATTGAACCTTTATACTACTTTATCCACAGGATATTAAATGATTTATTTAAACTCTCCCACCTTTGGGACTAAAAATGAGATTGGCCTTTTTATAGTATAAAGTAATTGACTGTCAGTCATATACATTTTTAGATTGTATGTTTTCAGACTTAGCAATAGATGCTTTGTTGCTGAAAAAGGCATTATCATCTGGTTGTTTCTACTGCTCGACACTTCTGACTCTCAGATCCATATCAGGGCCTTCATATTCTTGCTGTTCCCGACCTCGGTTGGTGAACATCTGTCTTGCACATCCTCAAGGTGAGTCTGATAATTTGACCAAGCTGCTTTCAGCATTCTTCAACACCAAAAATAGCAGACCCTTCTTGCTCAATCCATCACTGATAGCTTGTAAACAAGGCAAACTTTGAGCTGCTGTATCCCTGCTTAAGCAGAGCAAACTACCACAAGGAGAGCAGGGCTGCTTGGTTTCACTGACTAGACTTAATGTAGTTTGTCATCAAAACATATCATCCCTTGCCACTAGCTAGGTGGAGGGCTGTGAATATCAAAGAAATGTACTAAAAAGGAAAACTAGCAAGGTAGTGTTGCTTGTGAGCTACAAGCAATTCCCAGAGAAGCAATTAAGCATAAATTTCCTGGGGATTTTCAAGATATGTCCAAGAAAGGATATCTCAGGGCTGTTTCCATGCAACTGACAGCAGCGCTGCACTTCCTTACCAGGGCTGGTTGATATGTGTTAAACTTACTGCAGGAGTTTCTACACCGAAGAGCACAGTTCCCAGCAGAAGTACATCAGTATATCAGAGAGATTTAGTACATTGCTCAGTTTCACCTTGAACATTTCATGCTTTAGCTGAAGAAGCTAATGGGCTTGTTTGCACAAAAAGATCACCCCAATATAGCAGTAAGGGAAAGGGGCAAGAGAAAGTAGGTAACAACAGGTGTTCAGGCTATAATACGATTTAGGTTTTCTTCTTTACAGCTTTAACTCATTATATGTCATCTATAAAAAAAGTATAAATAAAAACAAATAAGTGTATAATTTGCCATATATATATATGTATGTGGTAGTATATATGTATTTATAGTGTCTCTCTTTCTCTCTCTCTCTCTCTCTCTACATACATAGCACAGAAAAAGAAAGGGGCTTTAACTGAACTTGCTCCTTCCACTAGATTTGAGAAAATGCATTTCCAAATATATAAATAACTTCTTACTAGAATCAATGTGACTCTTCAGAAACATAATAATGAACTAACTGTAAAAATTAATTTGAAAAAGTAGGATCTTGACATACTATTTATACCCTACTAATCTAAGGAAATCTGATTTCATTGCATTTTAGGACTCTGGCACTAGGAAAAGTCAGTCACAGGTAATATAACTCAATCTTCTTACCTCCAGGGTCAAGCAAACAAAACTTTCGGAATTTATTTCTTCCTAAACCGAGGCACTCAGCAAGCCCATTAAAAGGGAGTAAAAGGCATGTCTTTCTTTGATGAGACATCTAAATTAAAGATTTCAGGCTATGCTAAATAATATTATCAAAACACTGACTAAATTGTTATAGATCTAGGTAAACTGCTAGGTCACGGAGTCCATACTTTCCTCCTGTCAGATCTATAATATGTCCTTCTTTGCATTAACTTAATGATTAAGATTTTTTTCTTACCAGTATTAAAACATCATGTCTTTCCTTCACATTTAAACCTAGTTTCTTTAATATAAGATTACTGTAATATAATTAATTAGGATGAAATTTTTAAATAACTAGTCAAGTAGCATTTTAATTGGTCCCATGAATGATCTTTGTGGTTTCATAAACCAAAGGACTTGAGAATATTTGGCCCCAAGCTGAAATGCCATAATTTTAGTAAAGAATTGCTGCTGATCTGTGCTGGCATAGTGTACAATTATAAGACAGTTTTCCCACAAAGGTGAGTTACAAAGCACTATACATCTAATAGCAGGTGGAAAGTGTCACAGTTTGTTGCATGTGGAATCCCACTGGAATGGAAGGGAAAACACTTTAGTAATCATTACATTTAAGAACTTGCTAATCATATCTAGGATTAAATGATTCATGAGGGATTCATTTAAGAAATATTCACTGTTAACTGTCTTTTACAAAGCAGCAGATTGCAGAAAAAGGACGGAAGATTAGACAACATTCCACTATGGTGTCCCATAGTCTTATTTATGGAGTTCCATGTCCCAGTTTGATCAAAAACCCTGACCTGCAGCTGAAGTCAAGCTGAGACAGACTTCTGGCTAAACATGGACCACTGAACTACGAATCACTGTAAAGATTCCTTAAAAACACATGGTGCTTCAAGGGTCAGAGCTCAGTTTTCAAATTAACTAAGAATTCAAACTTTTAAGAAACTGACAGCATCAGTTTCTGCATTCCCTTTGAATTTCTTTTAGCACTAGCTTTGGAGGGAATTTGGCATAAGTGTTTCCCTCCATACTGTTTCGTAATGCCAGCTTTCCTGAGGAATATAACCTGCAGTCAAGATGTAAAGGGGCATGAGGATACAATCCCACTGTATGTTTGTAAGCATATATATATATAATTGTGTAAGAAATATGTAAAGTATTATGTACTCTGATCTATCTATCTATCTATCTATCTATAATGTCCTTTAAAAAAAAGGTAAAGAGGAATTTGGCTGCTCCAAATAAAATCAACTCTGAAGGAAGATACATCTCATTTTCTTCATTTTGCAAGCAGTTCATTTCATGCTGAGCTCCAGATTCCCAAAAGAACAGAAATACTATCAATCAGGATATCCTAGAACAGATCACCTTCAGATATTAAATGAACTGTTGGGAGAAAAAGCCCAGAAGAATATAAACTACCATTGCTTAAATGTTTATTGATCATGCAGAAATTTTCCACTTTGCCTAGAAAATAAGTAATAAATAGAGCTCCAAGACAGCTGAAAAATGCAGGCATTAGCTCTCCTATTTCACCAACTGAAATCTGTATAAATGAGACCAAACCAGAAAGCAAGGTTGTGTCACTGTTGCCAAGGGTTCTAGCATAAATAACATTGCAGAAGACAAAAATAGAGAAATACAAGGAATAGAGTCAGTGTTCTTAGAATCATAGAATCACTAAAGTTGGAAAGGAACTCCAAGATAATCAAATCCAACCCTTATTCCTATATGCATTTCTACAGAAGTTGAATATTTTGACACTGAATTTGAAAACTGTAAGCAAGATAAGCTCTGTGAACATGAGGGTCCTAAAAATAGAATTCCTTATGAAGGGTTATGTGATAAAACAGCAGTGCAATGTAGACATCCATTGCACTTTCTCACTACACCTAACAGATCAATGTGACTAGTGTACATTTGTGATACGCTACTTAAACTAGATTAAACCAAAGGACTTAATTTCATTTTTTTCTCTTTTTCCAACATTGGCAGTATGGTTATTGTGGACAGTTAAATGTGGTCACAGATATCTCAATGAACAGCAAAGTTAGCTTTGGTTCCATGCTTTATTGTGAAAAAGAAGTTAGCAGACTAAATGGTAATGGAGTGAAAAGGAGCCCTGGTAAAACTCATTTGAAAGCAAACTTGGTGAGTTTTGTTTGAAGTGAAGAATAAAAATAAAAGTAGTTACAGATCAAAATCCACAGTTTAGGCTGCTCTTTAAATGCCAGAAAATGTAGATAACTTTTTCCCCTTCATTGCTTCATCTGCACATCTTCCTGGTAAAGTCTGCTTCTTAGAGACAGTTGCATTCTATGCAGCTCTGAATAAAAAATGAAGGAAAATATGAAAGATCTGAATTTATAGTATTGTGTGTGTCAAAACTAAATAGAAAAAATATTCAAATGAATATATTCTCTGGCCAAAATTCACCTTACATGGTTTTGATACTCTTCCATTATATTCTGCTTGGTTTTGGCTGTCAAGGACAGATATAATTGATAGTTTTTTTCAAAAAAACTCTTTCAGTTACTACAAGCATCATGGCTCTTATCTCAATTTATCTCGATGGTTCGCAACCATCCTCTGCTACCATTTATGTAATGGTTTGAGATAGCCCCAAAATCCAATTCCCTAGCTTCATTCCCCCTCCCACATCTCAACCTAATGTGAGATGGGTTTTTCCAGACAAAACACAGACTGTACCATTGTAGAGAGAGTAAGGCTATAGTAATGTAAGTTAAGTACTAAGAGTAGAGTTAAGTTTTTTTGATAATGCTGTATTGATATGCAGTAGAGAGATTTTGATTATATTTTAGTTTATTGAAGATTGCATGTTGATTAGAGTTTTTCAGTTGTTGTGATATGTTGACATTTCGCAGGAGCGAGGGGTGGAGTGTTGTAGTGGTTTGAACCTTGTTTTCCCCCCAGAGGCTAAGAAAAGTGGTAACCCCCAGGGGTGGAAACCCCTGGAAGTTTTGAAGTTCTGTCCAATGAGCGCTCCTGCAGAAATGTAAACATATCACAAGCACCGGAAGAGAAGAGTTGTAGTTTGGTTGGTAGTAGAAAGTAGCCATGTTGTAAGACCACGAGGAAGGGGGCTTGGAGCCCCTTGGGCCCTCTGGGGCTCCCCAGCCCCTGGCTGGGGGAAGCTGCAGAGACTTGGAACAGTGTTAGACTGGACTATGTGTCTGTAGCTGTGAGCTGGGAGATGTTTTCCATCTTGAGTGAGCAGAGACAGAGCAGAAGCGGCAGCAGTGTCCAGAGGTTATGGCTAAAAGCCAACTGATACGACCTGAACCACAGGAGTAGCAGGAACAACATGCAGCACCACAGAGAAGACTCCTGGAAGGAGAGCCGAGGAAAAGAGAGCCAGCAGCAGAGTTACAGAGTTCTGGGGGTAAGAACTGATATCAGACCCCCCAAACCTCCTTTGAGACCTCCTGGAAAGGAGGAAGATGATGGACTCTTACTCGAAAGAGCCTTGAAGTGCAACATGCACTGCAGAGAAGAGCTGAGAAGCTCAGAGCGTCCTGGGAAGCTGGACTGGGACGGAGAGGAATGTGGAGGAGGGCTTCGCTCCCCCCGCTGCCTTGAGGCAGAGTACGGAGCTCTGCAAAGGGGAATTTGAATCCCCTGAGGAAAGGGACTGCCACGAAGACCCCTGAGCTTCGTGGTATGACGTGGTGACACGACCTTGTCCCTGCTACGCAGTCCACGGAAGAGAAAGACCCTCGTTTTGGAGACGACGGGTCAAGGGGCTTGGAGACCCCCTTGTGTGTATTGAACAGAGATCCAGCTACAACAATCCAGTTACTGCTGCATGCATGAGATGAGGAGAAACCTGCTGTCTTGGAAGATACTCCTGCTGTTCAGAGACTGGAAGGGATCTGTCCTTCTTTCCCTCCTGGACTTTTATTTGGAGGGGAGAGGAGATCTGATCCATTGTAAATACTATATGTCATGGTAGAGATAGTTGTGATTGTGTGTATAATGTGTTATAGTATTTATTTGTACAGTCATTGTAATATATTCCCTTTCCCCCACTTTGAGTCTGGTCGTGTTTTGTCTGGAAAAACCCATCTCACATTAGGTTGAGATGTGGGAGGGGGAATGGAGCTAGGGAATTGGATTTTGGGGCTATCTCACACCATGACATTCATATGATCTACTAGTACTATACCCTGGCTCTGTATAAGTCTATGTGACAGTGATAAGCCAAAGCTAGACAACAGCATTCCTCGAAATTGCACTCATTGAGATCTTGAATTTGTGTAGCCAGAATAAAAACCCATTTATTTTGTAGTGTTAATTTCTGCAGTTATATTACAAAGAGAAGAGAGAAGGAAGAAAATACAAAGTTGTATGTGTGTTACCCAAAGAGAAAAACTGCTTAAATAACAATATAGCCAGATTAAAACTCTTTCTGGTTTGTTTCAAGTTATTGTCATAAGAAATGGTATTAGAAAAGGATTTTTCTTTTGTGTTTGAAAATTAAATGCCCTCAAATTGAAAGTAATAAGGTTTTCCTAGCTTTCATTTTTCTTTCTTGGACATAGGAAACATCAGAAGGTCATTATGAATTTGGCTAGAAACTCTATTAACAAAACTTTTAGAATGTATTTAAAACCATTCTTCAATTAAGTCATGGACTCAGTAAAACCAAACAGAACAATAAAGCTGGTGATTCTTATGAATATATGATCACAGAAAGTGTGTTTCTGCCATGAGAAATGAAACTTATTTCATTAGTCATATTTGTTAAATATAAAAAAACTGAGACAAAACCCCAAAACTATTTTGACAGACTCCTTGTAAAAAAAAACCAAAACAATAACTTTGATAGATATAATAATGACAGCTGTAAATATCAGTATAAAAGGTTAGAAAGAACAAGTATTTATGTCCCTTTAAAGCCATAAATATCTTCTAATTCTAAAATGAAACAACTCATGTACAAATATGTCCATCAATATGCCTAGTTAGCTTGATCTTTCGTCATTTTTTTCAAGGGACTGGTAATTGGATAGAGTCATAGAATTTGCTGAGTTGGAAGGGACCCATCGGGATCATTGAGCTCAACTTCTGGCCCTGCACAGGACACCCCAAGAATCACACTACATACCTGAGAATGTTGTCCAAAGGCTTCTTAAACTCAGATAGGCTTGGTGCTGTGACAACTTCCCTGGGGAGCCTGCTCCAGCATTCAACAACCCTCTGGGTGAAAACTTCTTCCTGATATCCAACTTAAACCTCCCCTGATTGAGCTTCATGTCATTTCCTTGAGTCCTGACACTGGTCATGAGAATAAAGAGATAGGTATTTTCCCCTCTGTGTTGAAAACTGCAATGATATCTCTCCTCAGTATCTTCTCCAAGCTGAACAGACCAAGTGACCTCAGCTGCTCCTCATACGGCTTCTCCTCAAGGCTCTTCACTATATTCATTGTCCTTCTTTGGGCGCCTCCCAATAGCTTAATGATTTTTTTTATATTGTGGTGATGTTCTCTAATACTTTAGTGTCTTTCTTATATTGTGGTGCCCAAGACTGCACACAACATTCAAGGTGAGGCTGCCCCAGTGCAGAGCAGAGCGGGACAATCCCCTCCCTCGACTGGCTGGTGATGCTTTGCTTGATGCCCCTCAGGACATGGTTGACCTTCCTGGCTGCCAGGGCACTGCTTTTGACCAGGTCTTCCTTTCTGTGGCAATGCTTTTCACTTGTGTAGTGCAAACACATGTGTGCATGCACAGCACAATTTCAGCTCCCCTATTTATGGAACTGAAGTAAAATACCGAGCCTGTCCAGTTCTGGTGCCCTTACAGTACCTAAAACAAGATACCATCAAAGAATATCTCTTGTTTTGATTGTATATTCCACTTAGCTCTTTGCTCTGCTGTACATCCTTTCTGCTCTGTTTATAACTTCAGTGATGCACGCTGAGCTGGAAAGCATTAGCAGTCAAAATAAAGAACGTGCAAGAGGTCAAATATATTGTAGGAGGCCATCAGTGTTTGCAGACTTGTTGTCATGGAAAAAAAATGGTAAGAGGAGTTAATTTGCGATGAACTTACTGACACATAAATCTCCAAATTGTTCCATAAAAAAGAAGTAGTCAAAAGTTTAGGTAAACAGTAAAAAAAATCAATCAACATTAAAAAATGAGTATATGCAGAAATTATTGCAGTTGAAGGAATTGCATATGATAGCTTGTTGTGTTCCAAAATATATTAAACAAGCATCTGTTTATTATTTGCTAACTGTGCCTGATTTCATAGATGGTGGGTTTACCCTGTAAATATCTCTATATCATAATCCCTCTTAATTCTTAAACAATAAATTCAGAGGTACCTTCAAAGGATCATGTCTTAAGACTGATTTTTTTTTTGTTGCTAAAAATCCTACTATTAGCCCAAAACAGCCTAGAATGCTAATATTGCATTAGTGTACTTGGATTTCATGATTCTGTAGATGAGAAAAGACTCCAGATGAATGGAAGATTTTTCATAGGTTTGGTTTGGCTTTTTTTTATCACAAAAATCTTTATCCAATGTTAATTTTTCTTTTTACAATGAGAATACATAACAAAAAATGGAGAGAAACATCTATGTTAAATAAATTTAACATAAATTTAGCATAAATTTAATTGCTTTTGTCAGCAAAGAATTAAGATTACTTCAAAGTTGGTTATTATGGAGAAACTTTAGGGTTTATTAAGGTTTTGCTGCTACCCAGATATTTATTTCTATGTCTGTACTTTAAATACTGGCTCACAAGAAGGCAAAGCATTTCATCCACATCAGTGCTCTTTCAGCATAAAAATTGCTGAGTCCTGGATTCTGGTTCTTCTACTTTCAATGAATGCCCTCCCCCCTTTTATTTTTTTTTAAGACTGTTAGAAGAAAAGCTCTTTTGTAACAGATGTAAAACTTTTTCTTTTGCCTTTAGTTTTCCAGGTGTGATAGCTGAATATTCTAATTAGCCCAGAGTAGATAGGGGACTCAGGCACATTGCAATTCTTAATAATTTTAAGTGACTTTTATCCTGATCCTGGTGATTAGTTTTGTACCACAGAACAGTGAGTGTTATGAAGATTAGTTGTATATATAACTATAATTTTAACTACAATTGATAATGTTTTGCTTAATGGTGTTTGCATTCTTTACATCCTGCATGTGAATATTAATACAAGTGTATTTATTTGTGGATATTTCTTGTGGAAGTTAGAAACAATCATGAAAGAATTTTGTATTTTAAAACTACTGTACAAAGTATGAGGTCACCATGCATGGGACTTCCTCAATATATTTATTTATTAGAGGATTAGATGCTTCCCACACGTCTTCTCCTGAGTTCATCCGAAAGTATTGTGCCCTTTGACGCAGCACAGAGAGCCAGGACATCCATGGCAGCTGCCTGACTTATGCTGCTACTACCTCTCCTGCTTCACACTCTTCAAGTCTGAATAAACCATTCCTACAGTTTTCCAAAACCTCATGGTCACTTATAAGCTCTCTAAAGCCATGGTATTTCAGCTCCTCTACCTCGTTTTTCAAATCAAAGGGTATTTTATTGTTTCATGAGCTCTAGACAGCTCTTTCAGCTCTGGTTTCAGCTTAGTGCAATTACAAAATACCTGCCTTGTGTGCAACCACAGACTGCACTGACTTTTTTAAGCAGACAACCTCAAGTGACTAAAATGAAAGTTTCCTGAACTCCTTTATTTCTTTGTAATGCTGTCCTCTTTCTCAGACCCTGAAGACATTCCCTTCAGATTTTGACTAGCTTCTGAGCTATCCTGAAAGTTTTCCTCTCTGTTTCAGATTTTCAATTATTAGGGAAACTGGAAACCTCTGGCAAATGCTACACTAAAAATACTCATAAAATTCAGACTTCTCTAAAGTCACAGTGATGGAGAAACCAACTGTGTCACATACACTTCATTTGCAGACTGCAAAATCTTCTTTCTATGTGGAAAAGTTTAGATTTTCCTCTGATGTAAACTGAGAAACCTGTAACTTAATCTGCTCAAGAGACATGGATGTGCCAAAGAACTGGAAAGGAAGGGGAAAAAGTGAAAAGGGAAAAGTTAGGAATCCTTCATGGTCTGATTTATTTTGCACACATCCCTGCTGCTTTGACTGCTGTTTTGAGAAACCTGGCATCAAAATTGTTCTGTTTTACTCTTATCTGCAAATCTCTTTGACAAACCAGTCAGACAGACACTGTAAAACTCAGGGTGGATAAGCTTCTTCAGCACTGGCATTTCTGGTATTTTAGTGTTTATATAGAGAGGAGTTTCAGTCCATGTGATTCAATGGAAAAGAGTACCAGAGCTGTGTGCCTTTCAGACTTCTAGTTTCCCACAGTGAACTGTGTTAGTTATCCAAAAGCAAAGTATAAAGAAAGAAACAACACATTTATCCTAAGGACACAAAGGTTTTTTCCTATTACATTGTTAAGCTATGAGGCTAATGCATCTCCAAACAACTAAACACAGCAGTGCTTTGAAGAAGTCCTTATAGAGACATTTGGTGAACATTTACTGTCTTAACACTTACTTAGTAATTTTAAATATTATTTGAATTGCCACATGTTTTGAGGAGCGTAATGTGGCTGTGTGGCTACTGACAAAGGAAAAGAGGGAGAAGTAAATTTGCAAGAGGTGCATGTGAGCCCTCCTCAAAGTCACTGTTTTTGGAGCACTTTATTGTGCAGTGCCTGGTGGATGGGTTTTATAGGGTTGCAAAAGGAAGCTACTCAAGCATGATGCAAAGATATGTCTGGCAGGAGGGCTTTTTTATGTATGAATTGAAAAGCAGTTTCAAAATTAAAGGACACTATGGATACTTTACTTTTTCTGCCCAAATATTACTGAGTAATTAAAGGTTACGCCTACCAGGTGCTTAAATACTCAGAAATGTATCTAAGTGGATAGAAACTTTTTAAAAAGTGTGCAGCCTAACTTCATGAAGGTGAATCAAGATTAACTTGGTCTTAACATACTCCTCAGTTTCACTGAATTATCTTAGAAGTGCATATCAAGACACTCCTTAAACTCTGATGGGGAGCCAATAAAAATCTTGAAAAACCTAAATCCATTTTAAATGTGTAAATAAATGTACTTGTCTAAAAATATGCTTCCTTTCTTTCAAGGTACCAATCGTTTGTTGTTGTACTAACGGGCCAGAAGTAATCCATTTGGATCTCCTGTTTAATGACACCAGCATCTTCTAGAAGAACCTATAATACAAGAGTCTTATACTCTTTGCCATTGGCTCTTGAAATCAGCATGATCAAATCTGAAGAATTCCAGACAGACAGAAAAGTTTAAAACCTTTACTATTAATGCTAAAATATTATCAGGAAGAGGAAAGATTCAGTTTGAATTGTAATATAGAAAGTAAAACCTTGTCATTTTTATGTTGAGATCTATATGTATGAGTTCTGAAAAAAATAACTATTATAGGACCTTATGCAATTTTTTTTCCCAATTATACCTTTGATTCTGAAGGGAATATTACAGTTACTCTTGTCTAGAGGCTTCCAGGGTGAGCTTATATGAGATGCTAGCAGTGTCAAGAACAAAACCACAGAAGTTCACATATTACCGAGCAAACAAATGGAATTCTGGAATATTTTAAAGCTAGATGTTTTGCTAGAGTTGAAAGATAAAGGGTAGTTTGCATTCCACAAGCACTGCATTTATTAAAAGAGATAAAACACAGTACATATATAAGCTAAGAATTCTTGGCAGGACCAGAAAGCAGTAAAAATGTCTGAAACACAGTTTGCTTTATAACATTAGTAGTGAGGGTAGTAATCAATTTTCAGTTGATTTAGTCGGTTTGTTTTGAGTTTGTTTCTCCTACCAATTCCCTCCAGAATCATGTTATATTCTTCATTACCAACTCTAATTCATCAGAGTAAATTTTTTAGTGTCTAAACCAGCATATGAGGACTATACTACAATAAAGTTCAAGATGTACCATACTTTTAAATATATATGCTGTTGATCAATAATTTCAAAAATTTACTCAGTCTGATACTTGCTGATCCCTGGTGCCTCAGATTACAGAAAACTTGGAAAATACTGTGCCAAGTTCTGCTACCTCAGAGCTGCAGTAACATATTACTGGATGTTCTACAGAAAAGGTAGCTAACTTGTAACAAGGTGTCCCGTGCTAAAGGTAGAGACTCTCATTACAAAAAGTAGCAAAAGTTTCATCATGCACTATTACTCTTTTTAGATGGAGGTGTTCTTATTCAGTCAGGGAGAATTGTGAAGCCACATTTTCATACTACCACTGACTCATTTAATTTCTGAGTCTAGTGATACAGGACTCATGATTTAAGAAACTGCAGACAGCAGAAACTGATAAGAAAATACTTTATATAAAAGCTTGGCGAACAGGAAAACAACCCTATCTTGCCTTGAGATGGCTGAATAACTCTTACTTACTTTGAAAACCTTTCATCATGCTATTATATGATTTTCTTATGAAATGGGATGTGTACACATACACATAGAAAGCAGAAGAGATCTTTTCGCTGTTGCTATCATCTGGAGAATCCTGTCCATCTTGTAATTTTTTGTATTTCTAGATTTTGATTCAAGGATATACTGTGATTGGAATTTCTAAAATTTTAAAATTCTTTGACTAAGTAGCAATATATTTTTGTTGTTATTGTTGTTAAATAGACCTGTCCTTGTACAGCCTTAGAAACCCATATCTTATTTGTCATTTCACAGGGCTGGGCAAAGAAACACAGTTTTACAGGAGACAGATAGGAGACTTATGGGGCTTCAAATACTTAACCTTCCAAAGGATGATCAAAACATTTTGAGTTTGGGAATTAATTATAAAAAGTAAAATATAAAAAAGAAATGTTCCATGTGCTGTAAAACTGAAGATCAGTGATAAGAGCAAATCCATTCCTGTTTAAAATGGGAAAAAACATTATTCACATTCAGTATAACTCTTAGTTCACAAGGATTTTGTGTTACAATTCATTGGTTTACTCAATCTATTTTTAATTAAAACTATTTCCTACCTTAGGTTTAGGCTAATCCCTAGGAATTACAGAAAAAAAAACACATATATAAACCAGAGGAGAGAAAATAGTTACTGACAGCTACTCATGGAGGACAAATCTGGGCTCTTCAGATCATCACACTTGAGTTTTGGAAGTGAGGATTAATGCACAGTAGGGCACTTAAGATTTTGTTTCAACCTGTAACAAAGTAACCTTGAAGCATGAATGTCTTCAGTATCTCTCTTGTCTTGATCTAAACGGCTACAGCAAACCTGTGCAAGGAAGTGAGGGAATGTGAGAGGCAGTGAAAGAAGGAAGGGAAAAAAGGAGGGAAAGGAGCAAAAGGAGGAAAAAGAGAGAACACTCACTTAACAGTATGTTCTGTCTGTGGCATTCTCCCCATTAAACATTCCTAAGCATTCTTCCTCAGTTCTTGCAGAGAAGCATGTAAAACATCTACATTTACTACATAGATGCTGCAGACTGAAATGTGTTTAATTATCATTGGACTTTAAAATCCTCATGTCACCTAAGTGTGTACTGTGAGAAATTTAAGGTAAATTAAACCACATGTATGACTATAATGTAGATCTCAGCAGGGATTCTCAGGGTGACAGAGCTCACCTGCACATATCATTTCAACATGGAAATGAAGAGAAGAAAGACCTAAACTCAAAAAATTAAATGATAACAGGATTATTTATTAAGATGAGGCTTTGTTCTTAGTTTTGAGCTATCATAAAATGAAACCACCATGCATATTTTTAAAGATCATCTAGAAACTATTCCTGTTGCTTCCACTAAAATGTAGATGGAGGAAAAAACTGTTTATGAGAGTGTGGCTGCTACCTTTCTTCTCTTCCAAAGCTATTATTCAAGGAAGTATTGTACACAGATAACTGACAAATGGCACAAGAAATAGAGTTGCCCTTGCTCCTTTATTAAATGACTATCAAGGGAAATCTTTTATATTTGTAAACAACTTCTGATTCTCCACTGTGTTAAGATGAACATCTTCTATAAGATGTCCTCTAAAACATTTCTTTGTCTGATCCTAAATATGTGGATTAAACTTGGAACAAGTTAGCAGAAAAATTTTTGTTGTTCTTTGCCAATGTGTTGTCAGGAACCAGAAACATTTGTCTCCATGAAAGCCAAAGGAAATGATGAAATGAAGAAATATCCTATATTGTTTATCATTTTGCTTTACATAAGGCTTTTTTTTTTTTTTTTTTAATGGACCAAAGGACAAAATAAAAATCACATGAAACCAATTAAAAGAAACAGAGAAAAGATAAAGCTTGAAAAAAGAAACAGAACTGCTTTAAGTACCTTCATGTCTGCACCCCAGTCTAAATTACCCTTGCTTAAAATCATGATGTTCATAAGGTTGAAATCCCCCTGGCTGGGACCATGGAATACAGTGTACCTAATTTGTTTAGCTCCTTCACCAACCACTAGGGTGCCAAGTTTTCATTAATTATATTTGGTTAACTGGAGGAAAGATCTTCCTAATGCGCCCTGATAAATGGTTGTGATAGCAGCCTCATGAGACCAGTTACCTGTCAGGTCTTCCTTTCTGCTACATTCTTGTTAGTACATAAAGATTTGGTCTACTGACTTGAATAATTGTGCCTTCAGTTGTATGCATCAAAGCAATCTACAAACAAGCATTCATTAATAAGAACAAATGAATAGGGAATTAACTATTTTAGTTTATTCTTTTTTAACATCCTTATTGATGATTTGGAATACTAAGCCAACACCAAGCATATCTGAAGCTACAGAAAGATAGAAATACTGTATTAATTCACTATATATGTTATTCTTCCCTTCACTTTCCACCATGTATTTAAAATTATCTATGGACTTAAACCCAACACATTTTAACAGCAATTCCATAATTCTTACATGTTTGGAACATACTAATGTTTTTTGGTCCAAACTGTTACAAAGAGAGAAATATTTTAATATAAACATTCAGAAAGGGATTAGGAACACAAACTTTTAGATAGTAAACATTTTATAAAGGAAGAGATAGAACGATTTTTTTAATATGTGCCTTGGCTATGGAATATTGTCTTTCAGAACATTTTTATATCTCTTTCAATTGAGTAGTTTAGAAAGACCATTTGGAACCAGATTAAAAAAAACCCAACTATGTAAAATTGATTTATTGAAGTTAGTTGTCAAAATGGTCTGTACTTACGCAAAATGTCCACAGTAGTAGTAGTTAAAGTATATATGATACTACTAGTATAAGGTAGTATTTTAGTCTTCCTAATACTCCAGAGAGACACTTTGTGATCTCTGGGCTCTCTACTGGTAAACAGGAAACCCCTAACAGGTGATATAGCAGCTATTCTTGAAACAACAATGGAGGACTGTTTAACATCAGAAATGTTTTAATTGTGAAGGAAGGACTGATCCTGGAAGCCTCCAGGAAGCCTGTTCAAAAGGTTAAGGTATAAAAAGAAGCTATCCGTTGCTGGGGAAATGAATAGTTTGGAAAGGGGACAAACCCTGGGATGCAATGCTGCTGCTCCTACATAAATCATATTTTCTAAAATTCAGAACAGCTTTTCCACAATTTCACCTACATTATCTCAGCTTTGGGGTATACAAGAATACAGGCTTGAATGATTTGAGAGCTATTCCTTAAGTTTGTCTCAAGCTCAGGAGAGTAAAGCCCATGTGATATCTCAGTATCTATAGCAATTTTATATAGTCTAACCCAGCCTCTACTTGAATGATGATATGCCTAACAGGTAACATGCAAGAAGTGAGGCACCCAGTGCCTGTGTCCTACCTCCAGTGTTAGATTGTAGACATCAGAAACAGCACTGTGCATGACAAAAATGTGTAGGAATCCTAGCCTGTGGCTTTCTGTCTTTGAATTATCTCTCATGAAAAATAAAGAAATCTAGCCACAGGCACTACAACAGGCTGAGCTCTGAAGCATGATCTGAAACTCTTCCCAGTCCACAAAGGAGAAATTAAGTTCTGAGCAACAGCGTAGCTCTGGTATTTTTGCATTAAACCAATCATTTCTGCTTGAATTATAGTGTATCTTTTGAAAAGACAGCTTGTATTGATTTAAGAGTTTCAGGTGGCATGGAAATCACTCCGCTGCTAATACAGTGCTTTATTTTTAGTTGACATTCACCTCCACTAGCTTACATCTCTTGATGTCTTTATGCTTTTTTTTCTGCTAAGATACATAAATCTTTCCCATGTAGATACTTCGAAAATGAGATCAAGTCACAGATTAATCTTCTGTTGGATTATTTGATGGATTGATACTTTAAATCTTTCACAGTGGAAGGATCTTAAATCTTACCCTATATAGTCCATTATTCAGATTTCAGACTATCTCAGTAGACCTTTTCCAATTTCAGATATTGCTTTTAAATATGTCTTTCAGACACAGTAATAGCCTCACTGATGCTATAAAGTGTAAGAGCATTTTCCTCCTCCTTCTCCTAATATTCTCTGATGGCTCCGTTCTCTGACTGTATTTGAGATGTGTTTCTCTAGCTTCTGCTTAAATCAAAGATCGCCTTTATTAAAAGGTGGAAATTTTAAGAAAGCATGACATTCTTGGATAAAAATTTCTCATTTATTTTTTTGTCTGAGTTTGTCCATTCAATGAAGGCTACACTGATTGTATTGTATATTTTTAAAATCAGAATATGTGAACTGAGCCAAAAATTTTCTCTGTCTGATTCCCTGAACAGTGAAGACATCATACTACTATACAACACTATTTTAAGTATTAACAAATAAGATCTTCAGTCTATGGAGGACCACAGCGCTACTCTGCAGCAGTTTCCTGTCAAACAGGCTATAAATGTTTCTGCAACCTCACGTTATTGTCAACAGAAATAGGAAAAAAAAATTCTGCACATCAGTAAACATACCTGGTGCAACTTTTCCCTCAAACACCTTTTTTCTCAAAATGTTAAGAGAAACATGGGAGTTTAAAGCACAGAGCACTGGGCCTGAAATTTTACACCCTTTTGCTATCATAGTTGAAACAGCACGGAAAACAGATTGCTCTTCTTTTTCCTCTGAAAATGAAGGCAGAAGAAAATCAACCCCATCTTGCCTTGTTGGTGGGAAGGGTGAGGGTAAAGGAATGCAACAGCAGTGTGTATCTGCCTGTTGGACAAGTGCCTCTTGCTAAATGCACGTGTATATATTGGATTGTGCAAGAGGGAGTGCCTCACTGCACACCTAGAACAATGCTGAAACAAACACAGGTGTTTTCTTGAGGACAAGAAGATAAAAAACAACCAGCAAACTGTATGGAAATATAACAAAAAAAAGGGGTTTTGAATTTTACCTCATAGTGGTTTATAGATATGCACTATTGAACACGGATCAACACATTGAAGCACTGGAGATGGAACTACTCATCCAAGATCTGAAAAATGTTAAAGACAGAGCTGGTTACACAACCATTCGAGCTTCAAAACCTTCCTTTAGGAATTATTAGTAGGACTGTAAATTACTCAGATTTAATTCTTTGGGAAACAGACCATTGCTCTGGGATATTTGAAACAGTATCTAACACATTTTTACAAAAGAATCACTATATTTGGGTTCTATGGTAAACATCCTAAAATCTATGATGTGCAGTACAGCATGCAAACTATTTCTCAAGAATAGTGAATAACTCACTGAAATCACACTGAGTAATATAGACCTGGTTCACGGAAAAATAGATATGAATCTTTACCTACAGAATTCCTGAACCAATCTCTTGAGATTTTATGTATTGTGATTAAATTTCTCCCATTCTCTTTCATTATAGAATCAAATGCACTGAAGTATGTTTCAATGTTATTTATTATTAGGTATTGTCAAACACTTTCTCTTGAAGAGTTCTGTTGGAAAACACTAATTTTTTTTGAAATGGAAATATTTTGGTGAGTTTTTGCTGAGCAAACAGCAGGGCTTCATTTACCTGTTTTCTAAAGCAGACTGCCAGCTATGTGCCAGACTTGCAGCCCAAAGCAGTGGGGTTTGGTAAATGAGCCAAAAAAGATTCCAGACACCTGTTGTGATGTTTCTACATTTCCATAAGGTTTTGCATGATTGGTGGATTTTGAAAACTTTCACTTCCAGACTGTCTTGGGAATGGAATTCCTAATAAAGTCCTTGAAAAAAGAGTACATGTGAGAGGATAGATAAAAACAGGAATGTGCTGCCCTGTAAGGGAGAACTCAGTCTTTTTCACTAAACATGAAGGTGTGGAAGACCTTCAAGAATATATGAATATGGCACGTATGTACCAATAACATACTGACATCTAACTGCCTACGAGAAATATCTTTTAAGAAAAGAAGTCTTCACTTTCCTGAAGTGCTTTTTGACATAAGTTTTTGTCAATATCCATGGCACCTTGATCAAACTCTGTTGTAGGAGGTTATGCAAGGTTTCGAAGCAACAGTTTTTAGATGTACCATTTTAACTTTCTAAGGCTTTATCTGTTTTTTTTTGTTGTTGTTTGTTTGGGGTTTTTTGTTTGTTTGTTTGTTTTTTGGGGTGTTTTGTGGTTTTTTTGGTTGTTATTTTGGTATTTTTGTTTGATTGTTTGTTTTGTTTTGCTTTGCTTTGTTTTTAACCTTCAAAAAAACTCCAACCCCACTAAGCCAATAATCTAAATTTCAAATAGTTAACCTTAAAGCATCATCCTTTCTTTCTCTTTCCTTATGAAAACATCTTGGTACATTCTTTGTTGATTTAGCATCTAAAGCATTTGTGGGAACATTTGTGGAAACATTTATATCCTATTTATAATACAGTGTCAAATAAAATACTATTTCCCCTTCAAATCATAAGCACCCATGTCATCAGTGGTCCTCCATTAACAAGAAAGTGAAATCCAGACCTGTACTTAATAAAACTGACACCTTCCTACTTTCCAAAGAAATCTGTATTAAACATCTCTCATTCCTTAAGAAACAAGTCTTTTCCAAGGTTATTATTAATCTACAAAGTCTTTCCAAGCGCTGTTATTAAATTCCTTTTGATACTTGCTCGGAACAACTCAGAAAGTGGTGATTTAGCATTGCTGCAGCCTCCTTTTTCAATAATACCATGGTTAAAAAGTACATACTTTGAAGCACCCTTGGAATTAGAGTTCTTAAGGGCAAGTTAAAGCTTTTGTAACATTATTTTTCTTTCTACATATGAATATATAGATTTTACATCATTGGAACAATTCTCTATAAGAGAAGTTGAAGCTTCTTCCTTTTTGTATTTTACAGGACATCTTTTTCAAATGTTTAATTATTTTGTTTTTACAAAATAATATGATCTTTTATCTCTAATAATTTATATTTCTGCAAAGGTTGTTTAGGACAAGGACTCCCAGATCACTCATATGGTGTAGTGGTTAGGGTCCAGGCATCGCAAATCTAAATTTCCTGCTAGTCATAGCTTCAGTCTTTGGGTATCATAGTCCTGCATTTACATTAGAACAGCAATAATGACAAGTTATTTACATTTGAAATGCTGAGATTTTCATATACAAAAATAATATGTACATATAAATTCTTAAGTTAGAGGTACTGTCATGTTTACGCCTCTAACTTCCAAAGTCATTTTACTAATCTGAATTCTTGTTTTGCCATCTACCACAGGAAAGAAATTGGGTAAGAAAAAGATATCAGATAGCACACATGCAGATATGTGCTAGGGGCTATAGTAAAAATGTTAATTAAAACAGTAATGCTTTAGATAAAAAAATAGTTGGTAACAAAGAGAGAGTGGTGGATACAAAAGAGATTCACCTTAAATTTTGTCTCATTTATCTTGCTCACTGATGAACTAAAAGCAATAAGAATGGATGTAAATGATATTTACATATTATAAGGTTTATTGTGGTAAAAGAGAACACTAAAGTTAGACAAGAGGAATGAAATATTAGAAATTTGATCAGGAAATAAGAAAATTAAGTCAAACCTGGAAAATATGCAGGCTAGTCTAGGGGAAGAATAACCTGAAACGAAGATATTTATCAGCATAGGGATTCAGCCAAAATCCCTCAGGGTGACACCAGATAGCAAATTATAAAGGATCTTGCTAAGGAATGCAGCAACAAAAACTGCCAGTGTAAATTCAGGCTGTACATGTAGAGGCACAATGCTGCAGGCTAGGGAGAAGATAGCTCTAGTCTGTGTAGCATAAAGGAGACCACACCACAAATACAGTTTATGGTAACAAGCGTCTCTGTGCCAAAAAATTTCCGTATGCTGGAGGGAGTTCAGAGAAAGCAACAGAAATAAACATGTGGTTGTAGGGACTAATTTATGAGGAAAGTTCATATGAAATAAATACCTTGATTTGGTTAAAGAGTTACTAGGAAGGAATATGATTACATTCTTCAAACACTTGAGGACTGTTATCATCAAGGAAGAAGATAAATAGGATGCATAGCAGATCTGGCTCTACATCTACTTCCAAAATGTCCATATAATTGAAAAAACTTCTGTATTGTCTCCCAGATGAACTCTTTCATCTTACTTCAAATCTCTCTCAAAATGGATGTGCTAGTATAGAGGTCAAACACACAAAAAAAGAGAAAACAGTTATTTTATATCAAATTAAACAATTTATCCAGCCTAAAATATTGTTTTTATTTTAATTCCCTTTCAGCTTGGTTTACAGAAGATATTAAGACTAAGATTAACTCTTTCACAGAAGATAAGCCCTTCAAAATTTCCTCATGACATGGTCCTGTTTTGTAGAAAATACATATAAACTTAATGACAGTGAGACAGAAACTCAGATGTGTCAGTCCCTAGGTGTTCGGTTTAGCCTATAAACCACATCATTCAAGGAAGTATCTAGAGGCAAAGAAATGGAAATCGGGGGTAGAATGGATCTGAATCAGGATTTTCACATCTTAAGGGATGGCTGGAATAATAGACATCAAGAAGAAGTCTGTTGGAAGAACTTCCTTCTTATTCATTTGGAAGTTGGGGTTTTAGTCCCCTTTCTAAGACTGGCTTAGAAACTTGGAAGAGTATATTCACAAAAAGTCAAAACGAGCCTTCTTGACATCCCCAAAATAATTCTCCTTTAAGCTCAACCTAAACTGTTAACTGAATTAGGCCTAGATTTATAAATAGCTTAAATGTGGCAAAGTTGGTATTTCTCAGCCAAGACTAAAAAGACTATTAAAAAACCACAGGAAATAAAAACAGATCTCTACCATAGAACTTAGGTTGTAAATAGTTACTGTGACGATTGCTTTATCCAACTGATATCCACAGTTTAACAGATGCTCATAAAGTCCAAGTCAATTTTTAATTTGATAGAGTTAAATAATTAATGGAACTGTTCAGTCATGTACATAGTTAACTAATTCATATGAAGTTAATGGGCATTCTGAATTTAGCTTCACCACTGGGGACTTCGATCTGGGCATGATTCATGCGACCAGACAGAATTAAATCAGTCACCAGAGTCATATTGGTAGGACTCCTAATGAACACAATTGGGTAAAATCTTCAAGCTTGCTGGGAAGAACAAGTATTTTGGCTTGCTTTCTTAAATTTCAGGACTTTGTGTTATGCATCTCATTTGTGCACTTACTGAAAATTATCAAGCACAATTGAAGACAAAAAATTCCAAACACAGAATTTAAGATGTTAATACCTTTCTGCTAAGATGTTGTCAATGTTTTCTGCCAAGTAGAAAGCATAAACATGAGGAATATGTACTTTGGTTTTCAGCACTTTGAGATGCTGGACTACTTCCCTATCTACCTAAATGTGGATCTACTTGCTGAGTTTTTAAGCTGCTGACTTTTATTTCAGAACAAGTTATTTAAGTCAAACTATCAAACTTTCACTGAATTCAATAGTAGTTGTTGTTAAACTGCTTGTTAAAAGTAGTTATGGTTAAAAGTTAAAATGTATTCTCTCATAACATTGGCAAGAATATCAATATTCATTTATTTCTGTTGACAGAGTAAGTCAATCAACAGAGAATCACATTGAAAAATAATTGATAGTAGCAGCATACTCTTTTGAAAGCAGCAGGCTACATACTTCTGTAGGGAAAACATATATATGAGCTTCATACATGGAAATATCTCCAAAAAGCAGAAAATTGTCAAGTACACTGCTATGCCAGATTTTTTACAAGATTATGATAGTTCTGCTTTCACTTTTTCGACCAAGGAACTTGTGTTTTGTCTTTGTACACTGATACTGTACATGATTCAGTTCAACACTTCTGTGAGATGTTGCCCAAACTATTTGTGTGTCCTTTCACAACAATCTGAAGGCCTTTCACATGTAATCAGCATGGAATCCCCTGGAGCAATTTTACTACCTAGCTTTCCAGAGTGAAGTGAGTATAAATTGATGGTTTTGTCCTAGCACAATTACAGACATTCCAGCTCTTGTCAGACTAGATCAGGCCCTTGTAAACATTTAGACAATTCTGAAAGAATTTATGTCACCTGTATTTTTTGCAACAAAGATATTATCATATTTTTACAAGAATAACTATCCCCGTCCTACTTCTCTCTCTCAGTGAAAGTAACAATTAGATTAGTTAATACTTCCAAGGGTTTTTTGCATTGCCTAAACAGAATAAAGCTTCAAAAGTTCAAACACTTGTATGTGTTTATATGTTTATACCCTGAGGATGCAGTATACTATAATCATTCTTTTTTCAACAGACATTGATTCCTTCTGCACTGGTCAATACCTACTTAATTCCACAGCCTATTATACAGATTTTTTGGTTCTTGCATTCTATTTGGTATAATCCATTAAATGTGATCCAGCCAACCATTTGTCTGAATGTCCTTGAACTTTACAGTGAATCAAATGAGCATTTCCTAAACAATCTTGCATTTCCAATGAGAACAAAACAAGTGCATATTCTAGTAAGCAAGAATCACTTTCATAAATAAAATATTAATTTTATTAATGGAATGAAGCATTAACAGCTAGAAATTTCCTTGCAAGACAGTGTTCCATTTAGAATAATAAAAAATCCCAAGAGGATATAATAGAAATGGATTTGATCTGTAAAATAAGGGTTTGGATCTTCCCCTTTTGTAAGAAGACTGGCTGCTCCAAGTCTCCCAGAATCTTCTGGATTTATGTTACCTATTTATGCTCTCACATTAGAGTTTGATTCCTCCTACCAGGTCTATGTTATTCAGAAGTCACAACACACACTTATGAGGAGAAGATAGCATAACAGATAAAAAGCAGTAAATCACACTGGTCACACTGTATGGCCCTAGTCTTTGGTATACCCTGTGCTCTTTATTGTCACACACAAGCAATTTTGGCAAAATTCTGGGACAATTTGGATAAATAAATCTGAGCAAGTGTGCAGCTTTTGACAGAAAGAGGGTTAGTCCTCAAGCATTTTTGAAGGATACAGTTCACACTAAGATATTATTGTTATATTTTCATTTTAAATGTCAGCTCTTTCTGTAAATTTCTGCTTCTACATCCCTAGAACTACAAAGTCTATGTATTTTCTGCTTAAGAGATCAGCGAGAAAGCATAAACATAGTTAAACCATATTTAACTTTTTTTCTCTTTTCAAGAGAAAAAAAGGAATCTCTTTTTGTTAATCCATACCCAGGTCCAGAGACACTGTATGAAAAGTCCAATAACATGTCTGAACTTCTTGATCAGAAGACACATATAGTACTCCACAGTGATACTGTTTCTCTTGTATATCCCTAACTAGAAGGATACCTTCTGCTGCATTTATCTCCCTTTTTCTTTCTAATGACTTCTCCATAGCTCCTTAAGAGACAATAGAAAAAAAGAAGAGACTTTTGTTGCTTGTTTTGTACTGACAGACAACAACGTAGCTTCAACAGTAAAAGAAAAAGAAAACCCAGCCTTTGTCTATAGCCTGAGCTATGTCCCTACCACTTGACAATTCATAGAATGAGGATACCAGAAAAAACATTATAGAGATCTAGCAAGAGTATCCATACAGAACAGATAGACAATTACAAATAGATTTACCCTTCGTTCTTCTGATCTCACTCTCCTGTATTTTAATTACACATTTAATGTCTTCAGGAAGAGCACTACAGTATGTTATCACCCAGTTCACAAGAGTACATACCAGCAACCGGTAGGACTGCTCTTCAGTGAAAGAACTAAGTAGTGCTGTATCAACCCAATATGATGAAATAGCCTTAAAATAAAAAAAAAAAAGGAAAAGGAAAGCCAGTGACAGTTCTTTTTCTTTTTTCTTCCCACCCTGCCCCCCATGAATAATTTGAAGATATCTGGAAAGCTGACAAAGAAATTACAAATTTTAAACATTTTAAGCAGGTGCTATGACAGAGAGTACTGATAGAGCTGTGTCAGAATTATTAATATTTTCCCTCATTCCTGTCACAATGTATATTTTCCCTTTTTTTTTTTCCAGAAAGACTGAAAAGTTGGCCTAGATTATAACAAATCTTAAAAAAGTACTGACTTTTAAAAAAAGAAAACTACCTCATACTTTAATAAACCCCCTACTTTTTGACTGAACCCTGATATGGTCACAATTTCAATGACAGCGTTACCAGATAATATTGCTACATGATGATCTCTGTAAAGATTAAGAATGAAGCAACTGAAAGCTGGATTATTTTTCAGTAATGTGATAACAGAGGTATTTTAGAGTCTGAGAGAACAATAAACCCTGGATACTAAGTGAAGACCGTTTGGCGAACTTTCATTTGGAAAGATTCAGTGTCTGCACAGAGTTGGCTCTGAAGGCTGAAAGGATAACCAGAAAGATTTAGCTCCTGATTCAGCGGGGCATTTAAGGTCTTGAATAGTCCCATTGAAATCAATGAGATTACTCACTCACTTGAAGTTAACCACATACTTGAGTATCTTTCTGAAATGAATGTCTACACTTGCAGAACTGTTGTAGAGAACTGGTTTGCCAGAGGCTGCCTACAAATCAGCTTTGTAATGTTTGTTTGGAGAGTCTGCCAGAACTTTCCCATGAAAAGGTACATTTTTCCACTCTACTGAACTGTCAGAATAGCTAGAGGCAAGTAGGTAAAACAGATAAAATAGTCCTTTGCCTTGTTCTTTAAGAAGATTATACAGGGGCATAGAGTAAGCTCGTTGCACTTTGCCTAGTGTGTCAAGAAAGCCAATTGTTTTCCAGACCAGTTTTCTCATATTTGTATCTTAATGAGTGAGCTTATTACTGGAGCAAATCCTCCTCCTGGGAAGCACTCCTAAAATAAAGTGCTGATTGATTTGCAAGATTTGCAAAATGTTATTCATACTTCATTGTTTTTCAAAAAGGCAAAAATATACCAACAGAATTGTTCCAGAAGCTTGAAAGGAAGCCCCCTATCACTAAAGGGGAAGATGGTACTATTATTCTTATATAAATTCAATTTGTACAATGAAAGGGAAAAACTAATATACACACTTTACCATTATGAAAACTAGATGAGTAGATAATTTAAAATAATTCTAAACAATGTAACAATGTAAACAATAACTGCTGAAGATTAATAAACAATGAACCTGTACACAGAACAAAAATCCACTTAATTTCCAAAATGAGGTTAGGTGTCCAAGAAATTACTCTGACTTCGTAATCTGAAAAAAAAGGAAAGAATTGTATACATAAAGCATAAAATATGTAGAAAACATGAAGATATATACAGTATATAATTTGTTTTCCTTACAGGCTGGAAGTCAGAAGCCATGTTAAAAAATGAGATACCTACAGCAGAGAACAGTATTTTGTCAATATGAAAAGGCAGTCCTTGATAAAGTTATGTGATTCCAGGTACTCTGGGCTTTATTCCAAATTGTACATTGAACTTCCCTCACTATCAAGGAAAAGTGACAAACCTTTGTACCTTATTGCTCCACATCAAAAACATAGGTAGTTCTTACTCTTATTCTTCTTTTTAATTTATTTTTAATTTATTCATGGAAAAAGCTAGACTTTCTTACCTGCTATTTTGATATTTTGACACAATATAGCCCCGTTTTGCAGGCAAGCTGATGAAACATGAGCAGAATATAGACTAATCACTGAATTAAAGAATTATAAAGCCTTTAAACTTTGTCCTTCTTCACCACCTTTTGGCTAATAAAGTTCTGTTTACTGTACTGGTTAACACAAATCAGTAGCTGGCAAAGCCTGTAGTGCAGTTTTGAGAGGCGAAGGTGGGTTGAATAGTGACCAGCTTTTCCTCTGCCAGGATTCCTTACCTGAGTGTTAAGTTTTCTTCCAGGTTCTTCCCAAGGTGAAAAAGGAAAGTGGCTTGGGATGAGAGGCAGGAGAGGCAAGCAAGCTGTAGCATTTTAAAGAGTTCATAAAATTATCACCTATAGTGTAGAAACAGCCAGTGAAAAGGAATGATGCCTCGTGATTGCCTTACAAGTGTACATATCCACGAGATCTGCAACGGTGGAAAGGAGACAGATGGGACAAATGAGATGCAATTGTTTTTCCTGTCTTTTATGACTAATCCTGCTTTGTACTTTTGGTTCTGAGCCACTGTCTGGAACCTCCATGACAACAGTATCTTTTGACATTGGCAGTGTCCTTTCTCCCCTCCCTCTCCAGCTCCAAGTCTTTCTCACTAAACAGTTCTCTTCAATATCAGACATATGCTAACTTCTAAGTTTTGCATCAAATAACCTGACACTGATGGAAATGTGTGTTCCTTTTCCAGGCCTGGTTATGAGAAAACCCAGCAAAACATGCTGTGGGTTTATATCTGAGAACATGGCTTTTGTCCAATAACATGTCAAGTTTGTCAAAATTGTCTGACTGAAGCCCTTTATTCTCACACAGTGGTGAAACGATTTGCCTGAAGGGGAAACAGAGCATTAATAAATTGAATGAATTGTACATTGTTCATGACAGACTCTAATGGTACAGTCTTCTGTGTACTGTAAATTCCAGATACCACCTCAGGTCCTGCTGATTAATATTCATCAGTATAAAAGCATAAGAATCAACCTGGGATTGGTAGCACAAATCAGCCATTCTGAGGATGCCTCACTGAAAGCATTTCCCAGGCTAGATGATGTGCCACCTAGTCTTAAAACATGGCAATATATCATGTTTACACTGTTAATGGTTCATAAGTCTGATGACATGGCAAAACTGGCAATTCAGGCTTTAAATGCTCATGTCATAATGTCAAGATTAACACCCACTTAGAAATGTGGAGTAAACCAGACTTGTCCCTTTTATTGTCCTAATTGCCATAGTAAAGGATCTGAACACATGGATATTGCCTTGTTAAGTTCTATACAATTTTTTAACTCTTTGAGAAAAAACAGAGTAAATTTTTCTTTCTAAGTGATTCTTACATCTTTATGAAATACCGAGAACTTGAAAGTCTTGCTAGATGTTTTTTGGTCCGAATGAAAAATGTAAGGTGAAAAAACCACTCTATATTTTACTGTATCATAGATTTATTATAACACAGAAAAGAGAAATAAAAAAATCAAAGGTTTCACATTGTGCAGAAATGTAAGGAAACATTGGTACAGGGTTGACTTCCTCAGTACACTGCTCTAAGCTGATTTTCTACTGTGGAAATTGAAATGTATACTAAAATGTTTCATGCATGCTTATTTAAAGGTAGAGAAATGCCAGCATTTTAGGAGAAAGTCCAACTCCAGGCATGGTGTTACAGGTAACCATTGTTCAGGGAATGTCTTAGTGGTTTTAACAGCCAAGTACTTGAAAGTAAAGACAGAAAAAGGGATGGTGTTTGATTTCCTAAACCAGAAATTGGTGCAAATGTAAGTTTTTTACCTTCCACTCAGTAATGGGGGAAAAAAACCAACAACAAAACAACCAAGCAAAATCCAACAAAAAACCAAAAGCCCACAGCCACCAAGCATTTACCCACAAGGAAGTCTTCACAAATACTGTCAAAGTCCACTACAAACAGAGGTGTTTTTAAGATTCACTTCTGGAAATCAATCAGATTATATTCGTTTTCCAGGACAATTGCAAGTGTACACTTCAGATGGGTCAGTAGCATATTCTGTTTATTCAAATACTGTCTCTATACTCACTCACTTCCTCATCTGTGTGTTCCAGATCACCAAGAAACTAAGCTCCCTGGAGAGGTTGTTCTCTCCCAAATGAAAAGAAAAAAAAATTAGTCTTCAGCAATTCCAAGGGAATATTCTGAATTTTAATTCATTTCAGAGCAAAAAGTATCATGATAATATTTTCATAATATTTTGATGGTATCTTTCTCTTTTACTTATGCTTTGGCATAAAAAGTCATCAATAAATCACAGTCTTCCTCTGTTACAAACTGAAATTCATTGTTCAGCCTTCTTGAGTGGCTGGAGTAACTGAAGCTACAGTATGACAAGTGGGATGATAAGACTGCAAGCTTAGGCTTACATTAGTTTTTTAAAATAACCCATAATTATTATCTGAAAGCCTTTCTCAACTCTACCTTTCCTGATGGTGATGTTCTGAAGAGCAACATGTTCTATGCAAAGATTAAACAAATTGGTAGCTTCCCATACAGCCTTGTGACTCACTCTGCAAATGTCTCTGCTGATATCAGCATGTTGAATACCAGAAAGAAAGCGACCCAGCAATGACTCTGAGTAGCTTCATGGACTGAAGCAAATATTTACATTAATTCAGACAACGGGGAGGTGGGGTGGCAAAATGAAAGCCATATTTGTCCTAAGAATTATGACACTGTTCCAAACACAGCTTCTCTGTGCAAAAGCGAGGAGCATTTTAATTACCCTTCTCCTCTCCCCTCATCAAAATATTTTTAGGATTACTTGACTGTGCTAACAGTGTGATAGCCAGTTGTCAGGAACAAAGGGCACTGTATTCTTGAGAGAAAGAGGTGGTCTTCTGAGCAATCAAAATTCTCAGAGATGCACAAAAGAATAGGTTGTCCCTAATTTGATAATTTGTGATATCAACTGGGAAGTTAATAACTGTGCCTAAATAATTGGATTGCAAAATATGTAAATATTGGCATAGTCCTCTTACATTCACAGGAAAAAGCTGCCTTTTAGAAAAAGGTGGCTTTTAAAAAATCAATAGGAGAAAAATAAGCATGAATTACTATTAAAAATGGTTTTATATTCGTGTACTTCTTTAATAAAACTGTAGCACTTTTTCTTCAAACATTTGAACAGTTCCCTGGAAATTAGCATGTCTTAAAGTTAGAACAAGTAGTCTGGGAAGACTACCAAATGCTGGGTTGATAATCTTTTTTTCCCTTGGTTTAGCAAACACTTCTAGGTAGAGTTCAGTAAACTGAAAATGCAGAGGAAGCATTCAGATTTGTTTTCTATATACAAAACATTTTGGCTGCCTCCTTCAGCAGGTCAGATTTGTCCTTAACATATTGAGATCCCTTATCCTTTTGATGCACACACAGGACTGGATGCATTGATAACTACTCTGTTATTGTCTCTCTTCCTTCCTTTCCTAGAGAAATGTCTTTGGTTTGCCTTTTTTTTTTTTTTGGGTGGTTTGTTTTGTTTTTCTCTAAAAAGGCAGCACAATCACTTCATTATAAATACAACTTTATGCTGTATTGCTTAATACTGATTTTCCAGATAAGCCATACGCTATTGTTTAGACATTCATCTGGTAAGATGATGGGAACACTTCTGACAGCAAAACTTGAACAAAGAATTAACCAAGTAATTTTATAT
Organism: Corapipo altera; assembly: GCF_003945725.1. Classification (NCBI taxonomy): domain Eukaryota; kingdom Metazoa; phylum Chordata; class Aves; order Passeriformes; family Pipridae; genus Corapipo; species Corapipo altera. The sequence continues at coordinate 18,864,241 of NW_020884875.1, read as the reverse complement.
GAATAATCTCACATACAACATTTATTGTTCTCTTTCTGTAGTGTTGGTTCTTGGAAATTAACTTGGAATGCAAAAAAATAATATTTAAGAGTCAAAAAAGAGTTTTTCTTTCTTCATATGGTCAATAATAAATAGTTTACAACTAAAATTTCTAAAGCTTAAAACCTATTTTTAATTCAGTATTCCAGTGCATTCTCTTACTGCTCTTACAACTTTAAATAGTTCTGACAAAACCTCACATAATACCATCTGTAAAAAGTAAACTACTTTTTGGGTTTTAGTCATATAATACAGATTGAAGACAAATGCTGTCTCTAACAACATTAAAGAGAAACACAGTATACTATAAGACAGACCTAACACAAAATATGTTTATTTTATTGTGTACTTTGTCCTTTGAGTTCATAATTCATAAACCAAAATTTACTGTTTTCTTACATTAAAGTTTTCCTTCACAAAATCAAAGCAGTATCCTTTCTAAACTAAAAAGGTTTCAGTTTCTAGAAGATGAACAATGCTGTCATTATGCAAAAGGGTTTTAAAGGACTATAATGTTATAGCTGTCAGCTATAAAATTTTCAACCCAGCAATGCTGATAAGTTTGCACTGAGGATAAGTGTTCCCAGATAAAAGCATGATTTCATACCTTTGGGCTCAATCTGCTGTTTTCTCTCTATATGAATATCAGAAAAAATGGGGGGGAAAAATTAAAAAATTGCTCAGGAATACCCAAACAGTTTTTGCAGCTTATTTAAAAAAAAAAAAAAGAAAAAAAAAAAAAGAAAAAACCCAAAAAACCCCAACAAAACAACAACCCATCCCTCAACTCAAAATTCTGTCATTAGTATTTATTATTATATATTTGTTTCTTGTAGTTCCCTAATTGTAACTAAAAGACACATCTTTTCAAATATCCTATTTTTGAGACTGAGCCAAGGAAACCAAGCAAGATAGTAGGGAAATGTCAGCCCTGAAGACCAAACTAGTGGTATGCCATAGCATAGAAAATTTCATGGGGGAAAAAATAAATTGTTTTATTTTTACTCTAGACATACTTAGTAGGGAAATTTAATCTTTGGCCAACGGGAGGGTCAAGTGCTGGCAGCATTAATCTCTTTTTAAGTTATGTAAGGGAAAAGCTTCTGTTTGTTTCAAGGCAGGATGCTCTTATACTGTTTCTATAGTCAATTCATAGGTATTCTGAGAAAGACAAACTTTCTGAAAGAGAGTACATCTAAAGCAAAACAAAGCCTCCTTTGCTGTACAGTGATTGATATTTCTGCTGGTCTCATGTTTACTGGGTATATGTTAATTCTTTATATCAAAGACACATCTTTTAGACTTGGTTCAGAAGTGTTGGCAAGATGAAAAATACTAGCACAGGCTTTTTCGACAGCTTAGTAACTGCTTAAGATTACTGAACAAAACCCCCACAGTTTCTCAGTCATTTATATAGGGTTATATGAGATGCAGCTACATGACGTAACCAGACATAACTTCAGACTGCACTTCACCCACCTTGACTAACTAGTTCTCTTTTTCAAAGGGAAATGCAGAGAAAGATTTTTGAAACTTCAAATGACAGTTCTACAGTACTTCCAGCATTTTACCACTCCCTTCAAAAGTTAGGCCTCATTTTAAGTTACACCAGATTTCTGGTTTTTTTAGTCATCTTGTTTCTATTCATAGAATAATGGTAGTTCCTCTTCCAAACACAGAGATGCTGCTCTGTCTTTGGTCTCCTAGTGCAGTGTTTCAGGCCCACTGATGGAAGAGCTTCTGCTTGGTTCTTCACACTTTCACAGCATTTGTGGAAACATAGTCGTGCAATCTTGAGATCAATAGTAGACCTGGCAGCTGGCAGAGAGACTTCAAAGAATTTTAATTTCTCTTTTGAAAGTGCCTCGAAACTTCATAACTAGACTGTCTTGGCAGAATCTTTAAAGAACTGCAGTTTTCAGATGTGAAAATATAAGTTTCCCTCCCCCCGCCCTCACTTCAGTAGTTTGCTTGTGAACCAGAGCATATTAACTTACTAGCTGGTTCCTATTATTAACAGGAAAGACTCATTCTAAAACAGAAAGCATACTCTATTTACCTTATTTTTGACTGTGCCTTATTGCCTCTGAATCACACGGGTACCATAGTGGAATGTCTTTCAAAGACAAAACTTGAGTGGTATGGAAATAAGAATGGACTGGTTGCTCATCACCTGTGATTTTACAAAGTTTCTTGAAATGGTTTGTCATGCATGAAAGCAAGTTGAGTGTCACAAGAGCCAAGGTGGTAGAAAGTGACACAGAATAATGAATTATGTTTGCTATTTTTACACTTTTTTTAATACTGTTGCTTTTATCCATTTGAAACAAACACAGCTTTGTGTCTGAGTTTCTCTAAATCAGATAAAAAATTATAAAGAAGTCTATGTTAGAAGAGGGCATCCAGATCGCTTTTTACCACAAAAAGATTCTGCAAAACCAAGGTCAACCAGATAAAGAGGAAGTTAGAAGAAATATGCAAACTTTAAAACCAAAGTTGAAGACTCAGTGTGAATACTTTTTTAATGAGCATTGAACATTTTCCATTGCCTAAACAGTCAAGTAGTAGTTCAGGTGTAAGCTATTTGACTAATTTTAAGAGATGATCAAATTTCATGATCTGTCTTAAGTGACAAGTCAGAGTAAATTACTGACTATGAAATCCTGTTATTGAAATTAAGGAATTTAAGTTAAACCTAAATCTCTGAAGTGTTCATGTTCTTGGATATCAGAAACAAACACCTGAAAATTCTTGTTTACTTCTAACAGTCTGCTGACACCTCTGTTTTGGTATTTGTACTCTTTCTCCACTTCCAGTCGAGACGTGGAGGAATAAAAGCTTCTAATCACATACAGCTTTTATGTCACCACTTCTAGTAGCGGGTTTTTTCCCCCCCACCTTTGATTCCCATTTAAATGGACTTCTAAGTCATAATGTGATAAATCTATCACTGATGTAATTACTCTTTATCCAGTATTCCAGCTGTGAAAGAGTGAATGACAGCTATAGACTATTTTCCTCGAAATAATTTCGGCGTAACTTGAGGGGATATTTGAGAATGTACGTTAAGAATAATCTTTAATTTTTTACACATTAGAAAAATTTTATGTGTGTCTTGGCCTACTGCCCAAAATCTCAGTTGAGGAAGAAAAGACTCTACATATTGCACATTCATTAGATTCAGAGGGAGTATACATCCTGATATTTAACTTCCATGACAAGCGATAAAGGTAGAAAAAGCTTTCAAGATAGCCATACTTTTATATCAGGTATTCAGTTCTGTTCCTTAGATTAAAATAATTTAAAGTAGTAAAACCTATTTTGAATTCAAATTTGAAGTTCTATTTAATGTTACACTGAGAAATAATTTTTCCCAACGTTTTTAATTCAAACTTTTTTTTTTTTAAACTACATCCAGCAGTCATAAACTTGGGAAGGAATTAAAAAAAAAAAGTTAAGTCAGCACAGCATTGCTATTTGAGGGTTTGCCTCCATTTTTCTTCAAGCTATCTGAAATACCCAGGTTGATCTCAGAAGCAGAACTGAGAAGGCTCATTCTTGAAAACCACACATTTCTTTAATATTTGAAGAAATCATGATGTTCAAAGCAAAACATACATGTCTTGGTTTTTAATTTTGAGGGACACAAATCTTCTGTATTAAGAAGTAATGGAGCTAGCCCACAAAGCACAAATTACCACTTTCAATTTCTTGATTTTCTACCTGTTCTTCACATTTAATGTTGCTCAAGACTGGACAAGACAGATCCATGGAAACATGGCTTGGAAGAGCAGAACCTTATCGGATTATTACTTTATCTCAGAATGAACTAAATTAACATACATCTGCTGCTGCATGTGCTAGTTTATCCCTTCAGAAAGTGTAAAAAAGTTCTTAAGTGGGACACTGCCTTTTACTTATCAAATATTACTTTCTTTGGTGAGGGAATTTCATGTTTACTAGCAGTAAGAATACTGCCAGACATGGCAAAACAGAACACTGTACACTATCTGTACACTGGAAATACACATTCATTATGTGTTTAAGTGTCTAGTTCAATTCTATTTCTTTTATTCTAATTTTTTCTTACTGTAGAAGGATAAAACCTTCAGGTGTTTATCATAATTCTGAAGCAGTTAAAAGAAAAATCTATCTTCTAGTTTTCTGCACAAAAGCACGGACCAGGAGACTTTCCACACAACAATTACTGTTTTAGTTCTCAGCTGTTTTTATCATAACTGACTAGCTGCAGCTCTCCACTGCACCAACAAGCACAAAAAGGTTAAAGCAAACTCTTACTTGCAAATGAAAAACCAAAAGACAGCAGGACAACACTGCTGAATAAAAAAGCAAACTTAGAATCAGAATTTAAAGGCAAAATTAGACAAGAGACATGAGAACATTGCAAAAAGAAAGAAATCCCACACAGAAAAAGTTTAGGATACTTTATATTTCAAGTGAAGACAGTCTAAGAGAACCAAATTTCATTGCTTATAAAAGAAAAATTATTTTTAGAGGTAATTTCAAGATTCAGATTTAAGGCTCAATAAAAACAGTGTCTTTGGAAAGACCAAACCTGATAGTCAATAAAATTTATGACAACATGTATTTTTTAGAAGATATTTTATTGCTAACAAATACAAAATTGTTGCTCTCATTCCCTGATGTCTCATTTTAAAGATAAAGCTTTTTCTTCACCACTTTTAAAGACCTGTAAATACAGCACCGTAAAAAATGGAAACAAAAAAAAACCAGAAAGAAAAATTGTGACAATAAATTATGAAAAAGAAAATGCAAGGAGAAGAAAGGCCCAACCTATCAAGGAGAAAATGCATTAGAAGCAACGGAAAAGTTATGCAGTAGCATTGAAGTATCATATTATGTTCTCTTTCCAAGAGAACTCTGGGGCTTTTGCACATGAAATAAAACAGCAGCAAAGAAAAAGGATAAGTACAAGTGCATTTGTGTCCCACTGGAACTTTTCCTTATTAACCAAAACAGTAGTACTCATCAGAATCAATTTTGGGATGCTTATGAAGAGGCTGTGGGTCCTCCGTAACAGAAGAATCACTGAACTTGTCCATATCTGAAGGGCTTTGGTGACCAGGGACATCATCCACTAAGGTGTCCAAATAACTCCCTACTGATATTCCATCCAGTCCATCACTACAGTCTTGTAAACTGTTACAGCTGTCATGGAGGGATGTCTCCTGACTTTCCAGCAAGCTGCACAGGCTGCCACTCAAACTGCTGCCTCTACTGGCAATGGCCTTCTCTTCAATCATCCACTTGATTGATTCAATACTTTCATTGATGATAAGGAGCTGGCGCATAAGTTTCACATCAGTGGCTCGGAGACTAACCTATAATGTAAAAAGGATTAAAAAAATTACTCTTTTTTCTTCAAAATCAAACCAAATAGCAGACTGGAGGCAAAGAATGGGTTAAAAGAAAACACATTAAAAAATCCAGCTTTCAAATCTAGAGCCAACCTACTTAAATACAAGTAAAAAAAAATATATATTGCTATACTAATGCTTTCAATGAAGGTCAAGTGGGAACCTAATCAGGCTACCTAAGCAGTCCATTAATGGGAACGCTAGTCAATGACAACATTTATACACACACTGGTATGATGTTAGTTAGATGAGAAACACAGCTAATATGACTACACTTGGGGACAGCTTTTCACTAATCAGAGAAGCAAGACACCAAGCCATTTCTATTTGCAATTACTCCAAGCTACTTGCGGCTACAGGCATCTAAGCGTTCACCCAAAGTTATCATTATTGGGCAATCTAAAATTTTCAGATGTGCATCATTTGGAAAAAAGCTTGTGGACATTCAACTTTTACTCACATTACTCCTACGTCAATGTTACTATCTGCTGTATAAGTGTCTGACTGTTAAAATATTGAACTTATTGAAAATATAAATTTCAATTATTTAAACCTACATTAGATGAAGGCGATGAGTTCACAGTCAAAAGAGCAACAATTTGCAATAAATAACTAAATAAAAAAATGGACATTAAGTACCAACTCCTACTTTCTCACTTAATTGTGATGGTCTATGTGTACGCACAGAAGTGTTAACGGCAATGCACAGTGGAACATTGTGGTGTTGCATTTCACAGACATACTTGAGTTAATCGACTTCATGCTTTCCTTAATAGGCCAACTATATAAGCCAATTTATAAGCAAGCCACTTCAGATGACAAATAAAGGTGAGGCCTAAGGGTTAAATTCATTGCTGCTTTCTCTTAATCTGAAATATAACAAGTATTGGCAAAAAAAATCTATGACACCTTTGAACATCTTCACTCAATTGAAAATACAAGTAAGATCTGTTACATGAGACAATAGATATTTTAAGGTATTCTCCATGTTAACAACTGTTATACAGAAAAATAGTACCCGTATTGTTCATACACAATGGACTGGAACGGAATCTGTATTCTCAGGAAGCAGAGACTGTATCTTGTTTTGCTGAGAGTACAATCTGAACATGGTTCTTTCCATACTCAAATGTCACATTCTCAGTACCCAAATTACATTGACCTGGTGCAGTTGTTCAAAAAGCTATTTTCATGTATTTCTATTTTGCTAGATACTGCAGAAGATTGTACTGGCTGTAGTTGGGATGCTTCCTAGCAGCCAGTGTGATGCTGTGCTCTGTATCTGTGACTAAATCAATGTTGGTAGCACACTAGTGTTTCAGCTGTTGTTGAGTAGTGACTGCACAGCACCAAGACCTTTTCTGTTTTTCACTCCGCACCCTCAGCGAGTAGACTGGGACAGAGAAAGATGTTTTAAGGGGACAGAGATGGGAAAGTTAACCAGAATGCACCAAAAGGATATTCCTTGCCATATAATGTTATGCTCAGCAATAAAACCTGTGCATTTAGTCTTTCCAATCCAGCTGTTGCTTGGGGACTGGCTGAGCATTGGTCTACTGGCAGGACATAGTGCATCACTGACTTTGCATCACTTGTTTGGATTTTTTTGATTTATTTCCTTGACTTTTTAAACTGTCTTTGTTATGTATGAATTTTTCTTACTTTTGTTCTTCCATTTCTCTCCCCCTATCCCTCTGGAAGAGGAGAGGGAAGTGAGTGGGCAGCTGGTGGGTGCTTAGTTACTGGTCAGGATCAACCCAATGCAAAGATATTTCACACTTTGCCAGTAACAGACTGCCTAAGTAACTGTCACATGTATTCCCAGTTTTCTTCCCAATCACCAAAATGACTTCTGATTTATTCTCAATCCAACATCCCAGGATTTAACACAGTTAACCTGGTACTGTGCAAAATGGCTTTACCATTCACAGTTTTAACAATACTGTCCATCTCTCATTGTTTCAGATGTGAGGTTATGAAAACAAATTGACCATTTTGTTGTTCTTCTGCACAAGTCAGTTCCTCTAGTCCTACTAATAAATCACTAGAAACCATTTGCTCAGCAACTAGGCTGTCATGAAAGCAGTAAATTACTCAGCTTCTCAAATGCAACTACAGACTTCAGCAACTTTCTGAATATAAGCAAGCTCGGAGACAAATTTCCCAAAAGGCTGATTAAGAAAATGTTCAACAGAACTAGAACTAATATGACTCTAATGAAACAGTCCCTTCTAGATAAAGGGAATCTCATATATTTGAGATTCAGTTCACTGTAGAGAAGCAAGATTCAGGATGGGAACAGTTCCAGGCATGGAGAAAAGCATACAGCAATTGGCAGGATTTTCATATGGACTTTACTGTTATTATGTGGTTTCACTGTATCCATACTACACAGTGCACAACTGCACATGCCCAGGCTTCCTCCTCCCCCTTTTGCCTGTGCCCTGTTCTGATTTGCTGCCCCGTTTGTCTGTCTGATAGCCCACCCGATGTTCTGCCCCTTCCCCTGGCAGGAGGTTTGAAGAATCAGACAGACGCCTGAATAAACAAGTCTGCTTGCTCCAGTCCTCGTGTCCTGTCCCCTCTTCCTATCGGACCTGCGACAACAGTTCACTGGAAATAATTTTTTGCTCTAAATACACCCACAGCTACATCCTTCTTGTGGAATAGCCTTACTAGAAGCAATTCTTTGCATTCCTGATTACTAGAGTTCTCCTCCTCCTAGCTACCATGTCATCCCAAGTCTCCCATATCAAGAGTGCGCTTTTCCTAAAGCAAACATTAAAAAAGTAGTCCAAAAAGTGTCATCTTTCTTTAACATGGTTTACTTCATCATCTGCTTGATAATACAAGGATGTCAAAATGACATTTCTTGCCCCTTATCAGCTTTAGCCCAGACACAATCACATTAGTTTTTAGTCACTTACACGGCTGTAATCAATTTAACTGTTGAAGTAAACAAATCAGTCCAAGATGGTTCAGCTAAAGGCACTAAACAGAGTAAAATATCACCATGTTTGACAGCTCCACTTGTTACGTACAGTAAGAGGTAGTGCAGCACTACCATAGAGAAGGTGTGTGTTAGCATAGATCAGTCCTCAGCAAAACTTGTGGTGTACAGAGGAAATGATTCATGATAAGAGAGCAAAAAATAAATTCTTTCTACAGGTTTTTATATATTTTTGCTTAATTTATATAATTACAATAGTGTAGATCCACAGGAAGGATCATAAATATTTAATGTTAATAGCTAGTCACAGTAAGATAAAATAATGAAATTAAAGTGACAGCATCTTTCAAGTAACACAGTCTGGTAGCACAGGTGGACAGACTAGCATTCAGACAGGACCAGATCTTTAGTCTGGAAGGGATAGATGGTCTAAGCATCTGTCTGTGCCTCTCTCTCATACTGTTTATTCTAACAAAATATTTCTTCCTTACGCAACTAGCCTTGCTTTTGGTCATCCATAATAATATGCACAACACTGGCTTATATATTCAAGAGAATTTATATTTACAAACATATGGGCATTTGTGTACATATATATGTACAGACATATACAAATATTCATGCTATTTTTATATATATATTGTTTTTAAAAAAGGACTTGACAAGGTTATTGTTTTTAGAATAAAAATCTTAATGACCAGGGCTGCTAACAAAGAAAATTATTGCTTCCTGGCCTTCACCCAAAGTAGTGCATTAGCTGTCCCAGACTGGTCACTTAGCTTTTGGATCAAAGTTGCACTTGCACTCAGAATATGGGCAAAATGGACTTGTGTTTTCCTGCTGCATGTTCTGTAGGCAGTTTCCATTCTGGTCTGAATACAACGGGTGCTGTTTCCTTCCAAAAATGGCAAAGCCAAAAATTCTGTTCAATATAACCTTTTAATATCTGAAAGCTGTTTGAAACTCTAGTTTCTTCTTGCAGATTACTTTCTTTTACATTCCTGAGCTCACATGTTGCTGCTTCTTCTAATTACAGAGAGTCTGCAGGGATATTAGTGTCAATGATAAAATGTCATCTGACGAAAAGATACTCCTAAGTTTATTTAAACTATTTTAGTTTCATTTTTTCCTCAACACTTTCATGTTGTGTGCTGTAAAGAGCTCCTTAGTAAAAGAAATGAGTGAGCCTAAATAATAAGGTATTTCCTTCAAGACAAATCTTTTAGCCAGATCACAGTGAAATAAGTCCCTACAGTAAGGCAAACAATCTTATACTTACAAGTTAATGGATTCAGGGAGGTATTTAAGTCACTCATAACAGAAGTTCTGTTCTGTACAGGGTCTCGAGCAAGACTCAAACATGGATCTAGTGTTGGCTACTGTGGAATCTATGTTCTAAAGCAGTATGAGTTTGGGCACATATTGCACTATAAATGGAAGTTGGATGGAAACAGTAGCAAAGTACAGTTCTATATGGAAAGTCACTCAGAGGTTCAGCATGTGAGGAGTCTTGTAGAAGATAATGAATATGTGAAGAGGGTTAGATGAAGAGTCAATTCCATCTGTTGTTAAATGCTGCCATACCCATCTCTATTGTACCTTTTACAAACAAAATTTCTAACCAGGAGAACATTTCCATGTCAAGTAGGTGTATGACCACTACAGTTCAGGAATATTAATGCTACTGTTGTTTCATTTTTCTAGGACATGTCAGTCACTCCTTCCCACTTTCCTACTCAATTTCCACTATTTCCTATATCATTCAGGATGAACAGCTTGCCAGCTATGCCTACCTCCCCTTTCTTTTTTTAAAGGTAGATTACCTCAGTTTTCCATGGAATAATGACTTCTATGAATTATTTTGATATATAATTTAAAAAAAAACCCTAAAAACTGATGTCCAAGTAATACTTTGTTTTGCATTCTGCAATGCCTCTTCTGTCAAAAAAGCTAGTCTTCTTCCACTTTTTCCTGGTGTTACTTTTGCTATGACAAACACTGAATAACAATTTTTAAAGAAAATCAATTTACAAAGAGAAAGATGAGAGTGTGGAAAGTAAACAGTGGTTAATAATATTGAATTATTCAAGTCTTCTCAAGATACAAATATAATAAGCAGATATATAAGGATAAAAACCTGAACAATTAAACCTCATCAGCCAATTCTGTGAGAGAATATATATAATAAGCTAAAAAGACCATAAACAATCTATTCAATGTCCAAGGTTCAGAACATGTGAATGCAAGCATTATTTAATTGGAGTCACCAAGTTAACATATTTACAACAAGGACAAGTGCGGTGACACACACAGAGGCTTTGTTTATTGGACAACCACCACAAAGCAAGAAGCATGCCACTTGAAGGTCAGCAAGCTCAAAATGGTACTACCACAGCTTCTCGATACCACTGAGTAGAAGAGAAGCTCTTTTTCCAGTTAACATGTCTAAAATAAAATAAACTCACAAATAACAGATAACGTCTGCTCCTTTAACACACAAGATGATTAACAGGCTGTGCAGGAGCTACATTCTACTTTAATTAATACATATGCATCCGCGTGTCTTTAAACATCTTGCCTGCTTCTAAATTGTCTCACTGATTCAAAATATTTGCAGTGGTTTCCTCAAATAATGATGTTGCTTTAGGCAATGGTATTTCAGGATCAAGATGAAGAAATCAGAATGTCTAGGCTGACTTCTGAATTTGAATACAATCTTCAGCATCTCCTGCAAAAAAACCAGAGCTTTTTTTTACACAGTGTAAGAACATAAGTTTACTATCCTTAACTGGAAGGGATTGTATCGGCACAGGTGAAACTGTAACTGCTTTTGGGAATACTTCACATTCACTCCATAGCAAAGCCAACTAGCTCTGATTAATTCAGGCGCTACAGTAATTCAGGCTAACCCAACCAACCTGACTGACACTTGTATGTGAGCTCTCTCAAACAACAGAGATGTTGACCAAAGCCTGGCAGAAATGAGACTGTCAGTAAATTGAGGTAGGTGCTGCAGTGTTCATCATTAGGCCAGATGTCTCTGACTGTGATTTACCTCACACTGATTTAGGTAAATAAAAGTTTGGTTAACAGTGATATATGTAGATCAACAGCTTTTTGTGGACCTGGTTTCTTTCAAAATGTATTGCTGTAACATTTTCCCATTTATTTATTCCTGTTTTTTAGGCTTGTGGTAAACTTCAGACAATGAGAGAGCACATACAAAAGCTATGTGCTCATTCAAAAGCTAAATTTATGCGATCCATTGATTTGTAGTTGCAGTTTGCTGATCTACTTTATTTCTGCAAAGTGAGTTACACTGACCTTTCTCAGCTGTACTTCATTATGAGTCACAATAAAAACATTGTGGCAGGCTACAGAAGCAGTCTTAATCACTTGATTTTTGACTTTTGCCAAAGAGGTTGTTTATACTCTTGTTTCTCTTGAAGACTCCAAAATTGTTAAAACCCTCATAGCAGTTTTTTAGGCAGCATTCGTTACAATCACTGAAGTCCCAGCTGTTCAGAAAGTGAGCAGTCAGTCAGTTTTCAGTCATTTGGTTTTCTGTCTGCACCCTTTGCTACTTTGCTACTTTAAACAGAAGCTCTAGTGTAGTCATCATCACCTGTTTCAAGGTGCTGCAGTCCAGTACAATCCTTCACCAAATGCTTCCGATAAATATTTCTGCAGGTCCTCCTGTAAAATTTGGCAGCCACATAACATAGCTTTGTGCACAATGATTTTTAACCAGGAAGGAGAGACCTTGTGATTCTCCATCAGCCAAAAAAGGATTCTCCTTCTGAAAGCAGAGTTTACCAGCTGATTAGCTAAAGCAAGGAAGCGAGCAGTCAAGCCTGAGCCACCACCAGAATAATCAGGAAGGCAGAGCAACTTCATCAGAGAGCAAGTTAACTCAGCAAGCAATGAGACTAAATAACATAATTAACAGGTTCCAAGGATATTTCTTGCAAATAAATGACTAAAATATTATGCGAGTATAGTTATCATCCGGTACAGGAAATTACAGTATTGGTTATTTACATTTCTCTTACAACATCGTATTTTAATACTTTAATTTATGCATAGTAATTGATTCCTCTCAGACTTGACAGGAAAATACATACTGCCAAGTTGTGCAATTGTTTAATCACATTATCTCAAAAAATAGAAACAGTGGATCATAAGGCCTTTTTCCACCTCCTTGAAATATGCACAGTCCTTTTCTGTGGAGTGTGTATGTGTGTAGCCTGTCATTTGCATTAATACCTTCGATAGTAAAATATCAATGATTCAGATGAATCATTTGCTCAGTAGGGTACAATTCTTTTTTTTTTTTTCAACATTATACAATTTGAGGTATCTTGTATGATTAAGTGTAATAAAAAAAATCTCAGGAGGTATAGTGTCTTTTTGTTTGTTTTTTTTTTGTTCTAGGTTTTTGGCTATCTTTTTATTTTACTGTGAAAAAGAAGGAACAATTTAAATATCTCCTAAGTAGATATGACAAGAATTATCAGAGAGAAACATGCTATACAACTCAGAGTAAGAAGGAGGAAAAAATAAAGGTTAATCAGTTAAGTTCTTATTTCATGACCTCCTGTCCAAATTAAAATAAAATAAAATAAGATCTTTAAATATAGAAGTACCACAGAATTCAGATAGAGAAACATCCAGCCTCATAAAGATGAATGAATGTAAAAGGAAGATCCTGATTCTTTTAAAGCTTGGTTGAATTAACACAAAAAGGAGCAGTGAGGAAATGTAGGGGTTTGAGAAGAGCAAAAACTTCTAATGCTACTGGAAAGTTTCACCAAATGTTTCCAAATATCTCATGCTACTGTCATAAAAGCATCATCTGACCTTTAGAGATGTATCTATGACAAAGGTGAAAATGTCCAGAACAATCCATAATATGGACCCACATACGTTGACAGACAAGATAATACCATTGCAAACATTCAGGTCAATATGAAGCGGTAACGTTTGGCTGTTGGTGTCAGAAAGTGTTACACCAGATGGACGATCACAGCATCATTATTAAGTGTTCTGGACACCAGCCACAACACAGGACTGTATGTGTCACCCCACCAACATGAGACAGCTCTGGGGCTCAGTAGCATATCTAATTTCTTTTATTTCATTGAATTTCACTCTCTGTCTTATGTTTGTCTTGACCAAAACATGGTCTTAAAAACACAATGCGAAAAAAAGGTTAAAATATCTGCTCGTTTGGTTAATAACCACTCCAGATCTGTTCATCCCTTTAAAATTAATTATTTTTAATACTGGCACTGTGCAAATATGCTCAAAAGCATATAACTAAAGTAAAAGTGAAAAAAGATGATGGGTTTTACTTATAGGCATATCCAAAATTTGAAAATATTGCTTTTACAGAGATAACACCAAATTTTGAAAATATTCAAAAACGTAAAAAAAACCCCAAACAAAATAAAACAAAAAACCAATTCCTGCAGAGTCTTTATGCCTATCAGAAAGTACTAGCAAATTTTAGGTCTTTCAGATAAAATGAACTTGAATATTTTGAGTCTTTCAAACAAAAACACCCGTTCAAACTTCCAGATATCTATAAAAAGTTAGCTTCTTTAGTTTTCTCTCATCCACTAAGAAGGTATCAAACAACTAGCAGATAAGACGCATATAGAATCTACGGATTAAAGATCCAGAAGCAAACAAGAGTTTAGAACCATCTCTAGCAAGCTGAAATGCTGAAGTTGTCCAGCACAACTAGAAAGTAGGTTATTGGAAGTTGCGCTAGCTGCAGCTTTTGAGCCATTATGGATCAAAAAGCCATGTACCCCATTGTTTCCTACAGAACATACTGCAGTAATCTGTTCTGCAGGTCACAAGGCATGATTATCCAGGTAGAACAGTGAAAGCATACTGTTCTAAACAAAGAAAAATCCTATACTTCCAGGGAAGGATATGAGAAGGTAGCAACAGCAATCAGTCATGAACTATAAACTTCAAGGCAAAATCAGGCACTGTAGGTACCAGTCTTTCTATATTATTTGAACTCTCGTCTGACCAATAACTATCATCCACACCATATAGTGCCATCCTCAGCTTCTCCTGCACAACTCTAATTCATGTCATACTACTCTTTTTTAATTTAAATCTGTTCTTAATGAAGATTTCTACATAGAAGAGTCCTGGGGCGGTGTAAAGTGATTCTAATTCAGCAACCAGTAACGCAGTTACCAGAGGTATAAGTAGAGTGGGAAGGAATCAAGGTCATTAGTTATATTTCCCATTTCTCTTTCTACTGAGAAAATACTAGCTACTAAGCTAGTTGGGGAGCAGAAATAAGGTGCAATACTTGCAACACATGGCTAGGAAAAGACAAACATGGCCTTTGCAAATAATCAAGGGTGACCTAGAAAATGAGAGAACTAGACAAGGAAAACCAGGACGCAATAAGTCTGGATTAGAGAAGTTCAGTTGCATTTGAAAAGGGCTGGTTAGGACGCTTCTGAAGTAATTTTGTCAACTAAGTACAAATTAATGAAAATGAAACAGAGAAATAACAAAGCTTGAACATCATACTGTTGTTTTGGTTGCATTTCTTTTTTGTCTGAAATGGGAGGACTGATGCTCTGCACTGGTGAATGCATAAATAACTTTACAAATTGATCGTCACAGAGGGCTACTTTGTCTGGCTATGGGAAAAACACAGACCGTACTTCCACTCCAGTGCTCCAGTCACAACAACTAGTTTTAGATGCTAGCAAAGGAGGATGTAAATTCCATGGGCATTTGAAGAAACTTATAGTTGCTTTGGCATGCCAGTGGTACTATTCTTCTCCTGCGAAGAAGCTTTCTCCTCTGCTGTTGCAGGATTTACGATTCCTACAAACCCTTTAACACTAGGACCCTGCCACGGGCCATAATGTGAAAAAAAATATTTCAGTGTACAGCACAATTCTCCCCAAGACATCTGGACAGACCACTAATAGTCACAGTGGTTAAAGTGTTCCTGTGAAGGTAAAATGCACTTGGAGCCAAAGAACAGGAGCAGATCTCTAAAAATTATCATTCTGGTTTCATATTTGCTCCTCTCATAGGTGTATGGTTTTGAGAAGACTTTTAGAAAAATAATTTAACGCTGGGGTTTACAATGATTGAGTTCTCAAAGTTGTCATGTTTTTGTGCAGTCCCATCCAAATCCTGCCCGTGGAAAGGATTGTTCAGTACCAAAACCAACATAAAACCACTACATTACCACTGTTTTATGATCATGCTCATTGGAGGACAACTTCAGGCTTTCATTGTGGCTGGAACAGGCCTTCTCTGGCCACTCTTAAAAAGGTACATGTTAATCTCATTTCAGGAAGGATGCTAGATATTCAGAATCACAGCATCACACAATACTTAGGGTTGTAAAGGACCTCTGAAGATCATCTAATCCAACCTCACTGCTACAGCAGGTTGCACAGGATCATGTCAAGGTGGGGTTTGAAAACTTCCAGAGAGGTAAGACTCCACAATCTCTCTGGGCAGCCTGTTCTGGTGCTCAGTCACCCTCAAGGTAAAACAGATAGAACCTCCTGTGTGTCAGTCTGTGCCTGTCACCCCTTGTTCCGTCATAAATTAAAGTCTTTTCAGTAAACACTTAATATTTAGTCATGTCCAATGCCTGTTATGTCTCATAAGCCTGTATCTGAGAAAACAAAAGCAGTGAAACAATTTCAAATACATTTCTTTAAACCAGTGGAAATTCTGTAGGAAGACAAAAAAAAGTAATAGAAAACCGTAAAGCAGCAAAGCTGTTCTATTTTTGTTTCTCGCTTGAGGTAAAAACCTGGTGAGTTTGGAAACACTCAACACATTTGTTACATTGTAATCCTTGGATATGTGTTTCCTTCTGTACCTAGAGAGAGGTTTCATGGCCAAAGCATAATGGCAGTAAAATGGCCCTCCTTCTGGAAGAATTTTAGTCATGAATGCAGCAAACAAAATTACAAATTAAGCCAGTAAAGTGTTTATAAGTGTTTATAAAATCTGAAACTCCCAGCAGCTAAATAGCAGTTTAGCATTGCTTTACAGTCACTAAATGTTTTCACTTTACCTGGCACTGCACCCAGCTGGGCCATGCAATACTTGGAGTTTATTTTACAGCACAGTAAATGAAATAGGTAACTTCTCTAGCAGCTTCACTAGTTTGTGTTTCCTGTTAATTAACAAATGTGCCATACCATTCCCTTGACAAAAGTATTAAGAAAGGCTAGTTGGTGGGGAAGGATGAGGATTGGATTGATGAAAGCAGGGTTGCACAGGTGTGCCACTAAGCTCTTCTCCATATTTATGGAAGCTCTAGGAGAGATTGCATATCCTAACAAAACAGAGTAGCTAATTTTAACATATCTATATATATACATATATATATATATGTATATATATATATATATATATATATATGCTCCCCAGTATATTCTCCTTATCTTCTCTTATGGAAGGAGGGAAACTTCCTTTGGAGCTACTTCAGGAGGGAAATCCTCAGACACATTCCACATGCTAATCCACAGGCACGCAGTAGAGGGACTTGCCACTGGAAGACAGGACAGGTTATCTCTGAAGTAACTGACCATCCCAATGTGCTTCTAGATTTGAAGCTGTGTTGTTTATACCTTTCATAGCTGTAATACGAGGTGGCTTACAGACCTCCTGGATGAATTTTGGTCACTTGTTTTGGTCACTCTTCAGATTAGGATTGGTTATCATGAACACAGGTAAAAGCTTATAATTAGAAGCCTCATTTATTAGAGTAGAAGCTCCATAACAAAGGCTACAAGTCTGTCTTCACATCAAAAAAGTTTCCCTTTTATTATGAGTTTGTCCATAATTTTACAATCAGAGTTCTTCAACTTTACAAACAGTAATGTGAGAACCATGCTTACATGCAAGAAATCTAACTTCCATGCTTATAAATGTGGGTGAAAATCCATTAGAGAAATTGCACTCGATTTAATTGAATTTCAGCTGTTTTTCAACAGCTCAGACCCTCTGACTTTTTAGTCCTGTAACTTTACCCTTGTTTGTTCCAGATTCAAGTATCCAGCCTCTCTTCCAGGACATCGACAGAAATGAAACACATAGGAAATAAACATGTCCATTGCAGGAAGTTTACTAGGTTTTTGGCCTCGAGAGCAGAGAAGAGACAAATAATCTTGTAACCTTTAAAACATGAATTGAAAGTGTATTCTTTCTCTTTAAGTATTTACATTTAGGAAAAAGAAAATATTGAAGAGTAGAAATGCACTTGGTTTGCCATCATCTCTGCTCAATATAGGCATTTAGTATTGTACATTTCAAGTTTTACCTGCTCACAGACAAAAGGTACTTTTAAATTATTTTTAGCCATAAGTATCCACATAAAAGAAAGCATCCACACAAAATTATGATGATCAAAGGGCTGGAATATTGGCCATATGAGGAAAGACTACAGGTTCTTTTCTCCTTGGAGAAGTCTTGGGGATGGGGATGTCTCATCACAGTATTCTAGTGCTACAAAGAGGACTAGGAGAGGTTTCATTTTAATACATGATAATTTTTTTCAGTGATGACAACCAACCTCCTCATGTATGTGGAGGAGTCCCTGTTGCTGGAGGTTTTCAAGATGCAACTGGACAGAGCGCTCACCCAGCTCTCACCCAGGCTCTGGGTCCTATGAAAGGTGAAAGTAGACAATTTTTGGGCTCCCTTCATAGAATGGCCCTTCCATCCTAGGCTATTCTATGAAAACCATGGTGTTCTGCTGATTTCATTAGAAAGTTTATAATCTATTTGCTAAAAGCTATCATAAACTGTAAAACTCTGTGCAGAAAGGCTTTAGTTTCCATGTCTTTCAATTGTCAGTAACCAGACTTTAAAAAGCAACTTCAAGGATTCTTCTATTCTTGAAAAAGTAATCATGAATGATTCATGAAATTATAATATATACTCTTTGAAATAAAGGTTGGCAGAAGTCTCACAGTACATGGGCAGTCTAACTGGAAGTCTTGACTGCAAGTTTCCCCAACACCGCTGTGATGATCCATACATGAAACAGGAGCGTACGTATCAAAGTATCTCACACTGATGCTGCCAGGTAAGGTATCAGCAATGTTTCACACCCTGGGCCATTCAGCAGCTAATAATGTATGCACATATTCATCTGTACTTCCTAAGGACTTAAACACTTCAGCATCTGCTATAGCTGAATAAGAACAGCCATAAGCACCAAGTGCAACATGGAGACGCTCCACAATTCAAATTCTTCTGCCCCACACTGGGTGAAATTTGCCAGTCAAAATATATGGTTAAATATGCATTAATTTAAATAACCTTGCTCATCTCATCATTCCAGAGATGATCTGAAAAGGTGGAAAACCTGGCAAAGTGCTGGTACTTTGTTTAGGTTGCAATTTTTTCCTGTTAGATTTGATCATTTTCCCTAAGGATAAATCTACGAGTGCCTTTTAGCATGAGTATCCTGGTATCACTGCCCAATTTGCATTATACGCAAAAAATTACAAACTCCTTTACTACATCATGTGAATTGAAGAGTATGGAGAGAACTTCCTAGTAAGATCCAAGATTACTACCTTTTCCAGTGAACTTCAGGAGGACTTGGGGAAATAAGTTAATTTCTATTTCTGTATGTCTTTCTATTTCTAAGAGCCTCACTGAATAACTGCTCACGAATAAACAAAGGTTAATCAAACTGTCCTACACAGGCTTGAGGCTTAGCCACTAGTAATTTTATATTTAAGATTTTATCTTCAGTCAAGATTTTAAGCAAAAATTCCAATTAATCTAATAGAAACCCAGCATCTGATACACAGTTTTGCATGGCTGACTAGGCACACTGAACCAGACTTGGCTTCAGTTAAGACAACTGATGTTATCATACAAAACAGTGAAAATAGCAGCCTGTACCTACAGCAAGTGATAAAGAGATGTTTCAAATACTTTTTGTTGACTTTTTTTTCTTTAAAGAAACTAATAAGTGTAGACTCCCCCCCAAGCTGTAGATCTAATAAATCTGAAGCACTGTTCAAACTCTGTAGAGCTGGTAGAAAAGTGACAACAGTTTTTCCCTCCAACTTGCTTCTTCATAGACATGTTAAGGATATGTGAAAAAAACAAAACAAAATAAACCAAAACAAAACCAAACCACCAAAAGAAGCAACAAGAAAACAAAGCAAAACAAAACCAACACAAAACCCCAAGAATGACTGGCACCATAATGATTGTATTTGCCTTAATTACAGTCAGTAAAAGATGCTTTTACTTCTACTTCATTTTGTCAGGGATCAATGACAATGTCATGGTTTGAGAGCTCCAAAATCCAATTCCCTAGTCCAAGCCCCCTCCCACATCTCAACCTAATGAGATGGTTTTCCAGACAACCACACAAGACTCAGAACGGGGGAAAGGGAATATATTACAATGACTGTACAAATAAATACTACAATACATTATATACAATCTTAGCTATCTCTACCATGACATAAGTATTTACAATGGATCAAATCTCTTCTCCCCTCCAAATAAAAGTCCAGGAGGGAAGAAGGAAAGATCCTTTCCACTTTCAGAACAGCAGTCTCTCTAGGGCAGCAGCTTATCTTCTCATGCAGCAGCTGTGGTTGGATCTCTGCCAGTACTCACGAGGGGGTATCCAAGCCCCCTCGGCCACTCGTTTCTAAGCGGGGGTCTTCTTCCATAGGTTGTGTTCACCAGGACAAGGGTCACTTCACTACGTCATATCACGAAGCTCAGTGGTCTTTGTGACGGTCCTTATCTTCAGGGGATTCAAGTTCCCTACAGAGCTCTGTGCTCTGTCTCAAGCAGCGGGGGGGCCAAGGTCACCCTCCGCATTCTTCTCGGAGCTTTTCAGCTCCTCTCTGTAAGTGCTGTAGCACTTTAAGACTCTTTCAAGTAAGAGTCCATCATTTTCCTCCTTTCTCAGAGGTCTCAGAGGGGTATGGGGTTTTATTTCAGTTCTTACCCCAACTTCCTCTCTCTCTCTGCTACTGTAGGCTCTCGTTCTCTTTCTCTCTCTCCTTCCAGGAGTTCTCTCTGTGTGCTGCCTGCCTGTTGTTGCTTCTTGGTCTTGTCTTTCCTTGCTCTCTGCCACCGCTCCGTCCACTGCTGTTCTGCCGCCGCTTTTCAGTATCTTTTGCTGCAGCTCACAGTGGAGAAATATCTCCCGGTTCAGCTACGGACACTTAGCCCAGTCTAACACTGTTCCAAGTCTCTGCAGCCCCCAGCCGGGGCTGGGGGGCCAGAGCCCCCCCAGGGGGGTTCCTGCTCTCACTCCTCGTGGCTTTTACAACATGGCCATCTCTTCTACCACCAACTACAACTACTTTCTCTTCCATTCTGCTTGTGATATGTTTATATTTTGCAGAAGTGCTCATTGGGTAAAACCTCAAAACTTCAAGGGTCACCACCCCCTGGGGTTTTACCATTTTATAACTGCAGGGGGAAAACTGTTTCCCCCCCCCCAACTAAAAAAATAATAGAATGAGAAAGCATAGGAGTGTACCTCTGTCTCAGATAGGTTTAGCCTAAATCTGGCATGCTATGCTCCTTGAAAATAGGGTTGTTTCAATTTCTTTATCCTTCACTCTAAAAACTGCTGCACTCAGTATACCAAGTTTGACTTTCAGGCTCATAAACAGTATTTGATCCTCAACAGTGTTCACCAGAAGGAATCTCCAAGTCCCAGCGCTGCCATCCACCCCTCAATTCCAAGCCACAGCGTATCTTTTCTGCCTGACACATTTTTATGCAAAATATTTTTTTAATTATTGCATGTAATGTAGACTATATTCTTTAATTTTTTTAGCCTTCAAAAAAGGCATTAAAAAGTTGATTTTGGAAACTTTTGAATTAAAGGAAAAAAAACCAAAACCCACTCTCTTTCTTCAAGTGTTAAGGAAAATCTCCCTTTGAGTAACCTCAGAACTTGTGAAGGAGAATTGAGGCTTTTGAAGCAGTATCATTTCAGGCTGCAGAATAAGCCTCACTGATTATTTACTGTAGTGCATAGCTACTTGAATGGTGACCTCAGGAGTATGGTACACTAGAAAAAGGGCTGCAGCTATAAAAGGTTATTATTAATTCCCCAGTGGAACATTCCACCTAAAATACCACAGGAAAAAAGAGCTTAACAGTAACATTGTGACAAATTTCATACGGAGTCAAGGCCACATTAGCTAGTAGGAAGTACTCTAAGCTGACCAGAGCACAGTGTTTTGACCTGCACTGACAATTACATCTTGCTACTCTGGTAACTTTATGGCCTTTTAACTCAGAGGTTTTCAGGATCCAACCCAGTCTCCATTGCGGCCTTGTTGGGGAAAGTGGAGGATAGGGAAAGGGAAGTAAGGCCAAGCAGGTCTGCCTTTCTAGAAAGATACTCTGTGCTGCTTTGTGTGTGATTGGAGTGACTATCAGCAAAACCAGGCTTGAGGGAAAAAGAACCATATGCTGTGAACCACAAAAGGATCTGAAGGAGCAATTGCAAGCCTCAAGACCTTTACCCAGGAGGCGTACAGTTGCCACACCCCCCCCACCAATCTGTCAGGTACTGTAACTCACAGTCAAAACCAGCATTTCCAAGTCAAATATTGTCAATTTTTTCCATATTTGACTAGAAAAGAAGAGCCTGAATAACCTTGTTTTGTATATGCTTACAAAAAGTTTGCCTCAAGTCTGAAACAAGCAAGCAAAAAAAAACATAGATAGGTCTATCCAAAATTCGGTGAGTGGGCTGCAGGATTTGCCATCATAGCACAACCAGAAAAAACCAGCTGGATGGATGACACTCGGTTTTCTAAACTTCTAGTATGTTCCATTTTTTGCATTTTTTTACTACTGCAGCAACTATAAACTACTTTTCTACATGTTAAAGTCATCTTAGGCCATGCAGCAAAGCCAAAGAACAATAAATAAGAAAGAGGTCTGAAATAAGAAGTTTTGACTGATATGCAGTAAAAGAGAAAAAAAAAACACCATAGAAAAGAACCACAATTTTTACCTGGTATTGTTCTTAAATTGATTAAATCTGCACAATGCCACAGAGAAAACTGCAGAGGGGAAAGTGACAGATTAAGACGATCAAGAAACTTTTAGGATAGAGGAAAATAGTGAAAATGCTAGAGACAAACCTCAGGTAGGTAGTTCACTTTCAGGGTCTGGATTACAGAACACAGCTGAAAGCATGAATAAGATACAGACAGGGTAGTAATACTTCACAAAAAAGTCATTTACTGGTGGTTTAATGTGCATACACAGACCAGAAGTCAAATGGGAAGAGATACGTAACTGAATTCTCCTTGCTTACCAAGAGCAATGAGTTCAGATGTGAAAGTCAGTCAGTCATTGAATAGACGAAGAACAGCAGAGGTCAAAGCTTTTGGAACTAAAACATGTTTATGCTTAAGGCATGAAGGAAAAAGAGGGAAACTAGGTGGCAGGAGGAAGAAGAGGCAAATCGAAGATTGTGACATGAAACTTTTAAGTATGAAGTAGGTGAAGAGACCAACTTGAATGGAAAGGGTGATATGGGCAACTCACTGGCATCTCCCCCCTTAATAGGCCTAATTGTCATGATATGTCTAGACAGTCGTGCCAAGAACCCTGGTTACCTTATTTGCTTCCTTTGCAGTCTGACATCCCATACATTATAAGCTACCTGCAGGTCATTCTACAATATTGTGCAAGCTTAAAATTAAAAAATAAACATGAGATATGCTGACAGTGTGTTACTCAATGCCAAACTGAAATTCCCAGTGATCATTAAACTAACAGCACAGAATCACAGAATTATGTTTGAAGGGATATTAAATGTCACTAGTTTCAATCTTCCTGCCATGGGCAGGGACACCTTCCAAAAGACCAGGTTGCTGAAAGCCCTGCCCAACCCCAGCCCAACACTGCTAGGGATGGAGCACCCACAATTTCTCTGGGCAATCTATTTCAGTGCGCCACTACCCACTGAATAAAGAGTTCCTTCCTAATGTCTAATTTGAATCTCTCCTCTTTTATTTTAAAGCCATTCCCTCTTGTCCCATCACTACATGCCTTTGTAAACAGTCCCTCTATAGCTTTCTTCTTGGCCCTGTTTAGATACTGAAAGGTGCCTAAAAGGTCTCCACGCAATATGTTGATATCTTGATTTGTGTGTATCTCTTAAATAACCTGAAGCCCTACAATAGCAAGTGTGATTTATAAATTACCCCTCAAGATTAACATTACCATTTTGGCTATTAACTCTCAAAATATCCATTCTCTTCCTCTTTTTGCTTAGCATGCTTCTTCTTTAAAAACACTTATGAACCCACACACCTTTTACTTATATCTATCTATCTATCTATATGTGACATTGCACAGGGACTGAAGGTATGGCATTACAGTCGTTCACACAGACTGAGATTGATTTGTTTGCTGTAAACGGTTGAGTTCCAAGACTGTTGCACAAAGTTATCTCAACACATTGCCAGAAAAATCCTCATCCCAGCATGATCAAATTTTATGCTGTGTTCAAATAAGCTTACTGGTAGGAGCTATGGAAAGAACTGCTACTGAAAAGAGTCTTTTAGGACCTCACATAACAATTACTCCCTAATAAAAATGGAAGCTAACTGTGGCTGCAAATCTGAGGTACCCTGCATTGTCAAGATCGTATGTGCTGAGCGTTCACTAGGTGCTCACTTGCTTGCAAAGAGCACTCTTTTTGTTTGTCTTAAAAAATTAAGCCAGTTTTTTGGCATCATCAAAAAATAAATTTATTGAGATGGTGGCATACAAAGGAGGACAAGCGTCTGCATTAAGACAGTAAACAAGTTAAGTTCCAAACTACGTACACCTTAGTCCCATCACAGATCACTAGCAAAAAAAAAGAGAAATCATTCCACCAAATTATAAGTAGTTGTTCAAGAATTAGTGTGCATCATCTGTAGCCTGTTTGGAACTAATTAAGTCTCTGAAGATTGAAGTCCAGAAATCAAGTCCCTGAATTCTGGGCCAAATTTCCAGCCCAAAAATATCCTGTGTCTCCTTAGGTATTAGTCATCAGCAGGAAACAGGTGTGATGCAGAAAATGCACTTACAAAGGTGAGAGATACGTGCATTATTTCGTTTATTGGTACTCCAGCTTTCAGTACTTCTAACGAGCTGACAGAGGAATGGAAGCCAACAGCGAGTCACTGGCGAACTGCCACGCTGCGAAGGAAGGAACCGGCAAGTTCCTCATTCTACGCCGCTCCGCCGAGCAGCCTCCTGCCCTCCCGGCACCGCAGCCCCCGCTGCCGCCCGGCCCCGCCGGGGGATGGATGCGGGGCGGCGGCTGCTCCCGGGTCAGGCAGCGCCTCTCCCAGGGCGGGCCGGCAGGGCAGGGGGAGCGCAGCGCCGTCCCCATCCCGGCCGGTGCCGCCGAGCGGGAGGCGGCGGAGCGTGAGGGCTGCGGCCGGCGCCCGGCTACTCACCATCTCCTGCCTCAGGAGCTGAAGTTTCGCCTCCAGACGGGCCAGGGCGGCGGCGCGGCGGTGCCGGGGGCCGGGGGCCGCGGCGGCGGGGCGGGCCGCGAGCTCCTCCCCGCGCAGGGGCCGCGCCAGGCTCTCGGGCACTTTGCGCCCCAGTTTCTGCTCGACGTCGCGGAGGTCAGGCGGCTCCATGGCTTGCCCGGCAGGGGCCTACGGCGGCGGCGGCGGCGGCAGCGCCGGCTCTACCCGCGTCCGTCCGGCCGCTGCCGGGGCGCGGAGGCGCCGAGACCCACGGCGGCCGCGCCGCGCGGGGGACCCGCCGCGGGCTCGGGCATCTCCCGGGCGGACCAGCCCCTGCCGCCCCCTCCCCGGCCCTGCTCTGCCGCCGCGGGGAAAGGCGACGGCGGGCAGGCGGGGGCGACGGTGGAAAACAGCTCTGCTCCGTGTGCGGGACCGCGAAGCACCCCGACAGCCGCCGGCCTGGGCAGCGCGACCCAAGTCATCGCGTCCCGCCCGGCTGCAACTTTAAAGCCGCTGGCAGGTGGAAGAGGCGAGGCACCGCCCTCCCACCGCGGTGCCCGGAGAAGAGGCGCGGCGCGGCCGCGGCCGCGGGGCGCCCCCGCACGGCGGGGACTGTGCCAGGCGCCCGGGACAGCTCTTGGGAACTGCTTGTGCCCTCGGCGGAGAGGAGAGATGGAGGAGTGGAGAAAGGGAAGGAAAAAGAAGAAGAGAAGAGCAAAAGGAAAAAAAAGGGAGAAGCGAGGGGAAAATAAAGGAAAAGAGAAAATGAAGGAAAAGAGAAAGGGAAAAAGTGAAAAATAAAAAAAAACCAAAAAAACCCACGAGAAAATTAACTAGTCTCCCGTTCTAACCGGGATAGGAGTATAAATACAGTGCAAATGATATTCCCACTCGTCAAACAGGTTTTATTGCAGACAAGCTGATTCCTTCCCAAAACTCTTGTTATTTTTAATATTTTTTTACCCTCGTCCTCTTTAAGAAGTAAAGCTTGCAACCCGAGCCAGTTGCTCTGACAGCAAGGCAAGTGTTGACTGTGTAGACAGCAGTGCTGGATGTGTCCTGTAGCTAGCTCCCTGTCCCATGGTGCTGCTGCATATACCTGTCACAGCACTGAAAATTCTTTTAGGCACAAAGGTGTGAATAGCCACACCCGTGGAACTGCAGCTGACACATGTCAAGGAGGCTGAGAGGGTAAGGCCACCAACCCTGATTGCCAGGTCCTTTACAGCATCTAGAATCACAAAAATTAGTGTGGTGAGCTTGGGAAAGCAAAATGTTGTTACAGCAAACTAGATGCTCTCTGCAAAATAATTTCATCAGTACTTTAAAACCTGAGATGTATTGATCAGAGAACTTTGCAAGGATTTAGTACAGTCAAGCAAAAAACTCACAGACATATCTGATAATCTTAGAGGTGCATTGATTTTAGACCAGGACCCTTATTGTGTCACTATAATCATCTGGAAGTCCTTTGTGTGAGATATATGCAAAGACATTTTTCTCTCTCATATTCATGACTAATGTTTACTTCAGATGACAAAAACTCCATCAATATTTTTTAGAAAAGAAAGCCAAAAGCAGCCACACACACAAAATCATAATCTTCCTTCTTACTACCACCAGTACCAAATATGTCTTACAGTTATATGGATATTTAGAAACCAGTTTCTATATAATCTCAAATTGTTTATGCCATTCTGTAGATTAGTAAGAATCCCACTGAAATTCTTCCTCAGTGGTCTATGAATGCCTTGTTAAGTAAAAGTCCAAGTTTGTATCATTATTTTTGTTAGGACATTGAACTATTAAAGGACAATTGTTTGTTATACAACATGCATTAAAAAAGTAATGATTCAACTCTGTTCAAACTTTATTTTTGAAGACATTTTTTAAAAAAATCTGAAAAATTAATATTATTTTTCAAAAATATTTCAGGTTACCTGAATATTCAAAGTTCTTAAAACGAAAATATAAGACGAAATAGTCCAAAGTTTTATGCTAGTTTAAAAAAAGTGTTCGTAGTAATAAAAAGTTCCCCAAATCCTACTGTAAATAACCTAAAAATAATGAAAATAAACCCTTTCTGTTATTCTCTATAAGCAACATTCAGAAAGTTAACTACATAATGTACCCTATGGACTCATGAATTTATTCTTCACCATCTAGTGGCCTGATTCTTACCTCTCACTGGCCTTGCATCAGTGTAACAGTTAGCAAGTCCATGGGTATACTTTTGAATTACAAAGATAAAAAGATATGCCTATTTACGGTCACCTTGCTAAATCTCTAGAGTTGTCAGATTTGTTAAATTAATAAGTGTTTCGAGGAAACAGGTTTCTCTGTAAATAAACAAAACCAGTAAACAAATTGCATTTTTGTCCTGTGGTCAGACCTTCTCTCTTCATTTTACAGTCATAAAATGTGTTATGTTGGATGGGGATCATCTAGTTCAACTCCCTGCTCCTTGCAGGACTATCTAAAACTAAACCGTATGATAGGGCATCATCCAGACAGCCCTTGGCCTCTGACAAGGTTGGTACTGTGACCTCTTCTCTGTGGAGCCTGTTTCAGTGACCAAAAACTCTCTTGACAAAGAACATTTTCCTAATGTTCAACAGGAATTTCCCCTGATGAATCTTCACTCTGTTTCCTCCTGTCCTGTTGCTGGTTGTCAGAGAGACCAGATCCTTCTCCATCACCCTCCATGAGGAAGCTGTAGTGTCTGGTAAGGACAACCCGCAACCTTATCTTCTCAAGGTGAACGAAGAGTGACCTCATATGCCTTGTCCTCAGGCCTTTCACCACCTTGGTCACCCTCCTCTGGATACGCTCTAATAATCTGATGTCCTTCTTTTACTGAGGCACCCACAACTGCACACAGGACTTATTATGGGCTGCACCAGCACACTGTAGAGTGGGATGATCACCTCCCTCGACTGGCTGATGATGCTGTGCTTGATGCACCACAGGACAGGTCTGGCTCTTTTGGCCACCAGGACATATCGTTGACTCATATCCAACTTGCCATCTACTCAAACCAAGGAATCTCTTTGACATTTCTCTCTGGTCTCTCCACCAATTACGTGTAACCAGGATTACTCTGTCCCAGGCAGAAAATCTGGCACTTACTCTTGTGAAATTTCGTGCTGTGGGTGATTGCCCAGCTCTCTAGTTTATCCTCATCTCTCTCTACCCTGGAGGGAGTTTGCAGTTCCTCCTATTTTAATATAATTGGCAAACTTAATATACATTTAATTCCTGCATCTGGGTAATTTATAAAACTACTGAAGATCACTACCCTAAAATTGAGCCCTGGGGAACCCCACTGGTGACTGGCTGTCAGCCTGATATAACCCCACTTACTGACCTGTCAGCCAATTGCTCACCCAATATATTATGAACTTGACTAGCTGTGTGCTGGACATTTTGTCCGGAAGGACACTGTGAGAGACTGTATCAAAAGCTTTGTTAAAATCGAAAAGCCCACATCTACTGCCTTTCCATGGACAACTAGATGGGTGACTTTGTCATAAAAGGAAATTAATTTAGTGAAGCAGGACTTTTCCCTCATGAATCAGTGCTGGCTATCACCAGTAACTGTATTGTGTCTCAAATGTTTTTCACTAACTCCCAGAAAAAACTTATCCATAATTTTACAAGTCACTGAAGTGGGACTGACAGGCCTGTAATTACCAATGTCTTCCTTCCTACAATTTTTGAAAATTGGGAGATCATTTGCTGTGCTTCTAGTCGACTAGGACGTCTCTAGATTCACAGTACTGTTGAAAAATAGTGGAGAGAGGTTCTGCAATGACATTGGCCAGCTTTTTCACTATACTGACAGGGTCTCAGTGGTTCTCATAGATTTATGTGCATGTAGCTGAAACAGTAAGGCCCCAAAAAATTCAGAGTCAGCTGGGAGTTTATAATTTCCCCAATTACAGTCTTCCAAAACAGAG
Source organism: Corapipo altera (assembly GCF_003945725.1). NCBI lineage: Eukaryota > Metazoa > Chordata > Aves > Passeriformes > Pipridae > Corapipo > Corapipo altera. The sequence goes on along the minus strand of NW_020884875.1, from coordinate 18,835,383 downwards.
CTCAGGACTCAATGGTGTTAAAGAAAGAGGAAAAAAAGGCACTAAATGCCTCTCCTTTGACTACATCTTGTTTTTGAGGTGACTGACCTAATCGAATAATGGACAACTATTATCTCTGGTTCTTCTTTTTTAGTTAACATATTTAACAAAGGAGCTTCTTTTGTTGTCCTTCACAGTGCTGTTGAGTTTGGACCTTAATTGAGCTTTGGCCACTGGAATTTACTGTCCACAGTGTGAACAGTATCCCTCTTGTCCTTCTGTTTTCTTCAGTCCTGTGCTGTCTAATCTTTATCTGAGATTCAGAGCTTTCTGAATCTCTTACTTTGAATCTCTAAATAAGGTCATTTAGATCAGTCTTTACTAGCTTATTTGTTTGTTTGCTTTTAAGTCCAGATAGACATATTCACCAATTTTAACACCTTGTTAAAGCCTCCTATCAACTCCTTCATTCTTTCTGTAGCCAGAAGTCTTGATATTTCAGTCCAACAAAGTGTGAATTCTTGTGTGTATAAAGAGATGAAGCTGTTCAACTTCTTGTTGGACAGGCTCTCTGTTGTCACACCATCTCATATGCATCCCCTTCAGGGTGTAAGAGTGAAGGAATAAAAGTTTCTTCACATGACTTTACTGAGCATAGCATTAGACTTGCCTTAGGCCAAACAATGATTTTACATAAGAAATTGGAGAGTGCATGTTATGTTAAACATTTTGAAAGTAAAATGAAATTAAACCAGTGTTTAATTTTTCTTGATGCCTTAGACCTTTGAGGTCCAGAACATGGTGCTGTCTTTGTCCAGGAGGGTGAAAATACTGTAAAAAACCCCATAGTGCCATCACGTGACACATGTCTATTTCTGAAGATCACATCGTGACCTTGATTTTATGAACTTCAGGCATGTAATTTAATCAGGTAACTACTTTCAAGCCTGTAAGAGGGGAACCTCATTTTAATGATAGTTCTTTGCAAATTTAGCTCTTGAGTGATTGTTGAAGATAAATGCATGGGAAATAAGAGGACAAAAGTAATGAAACAGGACAACAACGGGCAACTTGAGAAAAGACTTAAAGTCTTGTTCTCAATGTACATCTTTTTTTTTGCTTTCCACAAAAGATGCATGTTGAGGAGTGCTAGACTTCAAAATGGAAAGAAATAACAAAATAAAAGCAAATTTATTTACAGGGATGATATACTTAAGGGATGTTATACTTAGGGGATGAGACACAACAACTCAGGTTATTTATATCATTGATTTTAATAATAATGGATCTCTTCATAATACTTTTTCTTTCAATTTCCATTAAATAAAGTCTTTAAGATGTCTTAGAGGGCAAAAATAGTTGTAATACAATTCTAAAATGTAGGAATTTTCCTGAAGACAGATCCAAAGGGGGGCACCCACAGACAAACCCTCTCTCAACCAGAGTGCATCCAAGATGAACTTGACTCACCTGTGTCGTAAACATTAGCCTAATTCAGAGACTGCTCAAAGTTTTCAGCTGACTGATTGGGCAATCAGTCAGACCTCACCTTTTGACCAACATAAAATGCTCTACCATACTGACCCGAATGCTAGTATATATTGTCATTGCTTTTCCCCTTTTATAAAAATTATGTTGGAAGAATATGTTGGAAGGTACCTAAAGCAAGTACCTAAAGCCTATACAAGTTTATTATTTCCTTAATAGGTTGACAGTGTCAGATAGATTCCTACAGTACAGCAAAAAGTTTCGTTGATATTTAATCTGGAGTTATGTCATATCAGACTGTGAATGTTTAAGGTTCTTTAAAAAATTAATTTCCTGGAGGACAGCCAGTTTTTGGGAGTTATTTCTCATAATGTGATAATGTATTTCTCATAATAACCTTGCCTTGGAAGTATGGGTTACAGAAATGGGGCCTTTGTCTTCTCTTCAAAGGCTGCAGGAGCATTAAGAGAATTCCAAGTATATGACAACACAGGGTGTGGTAGACAGGAGTCCTGCCTTTCCTGCTTTCAACCAGTTACATCACAATGCCAGTATTCTTTGTCAGATGCTTCTAGGAAGCAACCATTATTTGTTTATTCAAACCAACACCCAGAGGAGGGTGAAGTGTATTGAGAGGGATGTTCACTGCTCCTGCTTTGGTGTCACATTGCATGACTCCTGCTTGGGGAGGGTAATGATGAACTTCTTAAGTGGGTCCCTTAAGAGGAATGAAGATACTCTATAACGAAAGAATGACTGCAGATGAGTAAAGTCAGGTAGACTAACAGAAGGTATTAATAATCACCATCAAGATGACTATTCCTCAAATCCACTGCTTGTTTATAGAATAAGATAAGTTTAGGTCATACGAACCAAAGTCCGATTGTGTGGGGGATTCAGTGTGTAGGAAGTTCACTCCAAAGCAGGCTTTCTCCAAATCTGGCTGTGTACAGCTGTAAGAAAAAGAACTATGAAAGCCTGAAATAGCTATCAGGAGCACCTTACTCTGACATACTATTACCTCCACAGCAGCCTCAGGAGGAATACCACTGCTGTGCATTGTCCTGTGTCCAAACTCCAGGGAACACTGGAACATGAACATGGTGATGAGAAAGTAGCAGGCCGTTTTATTTCTGTTAGTTTTGACACACAGTCTCAGTGACACCTTCTAAAAGCTATTAATCTCCTTTCTGGAACTCCTTGGTGTGGTCTGGGAGAAGAGAGCAGAAAAGGGAAAGCAGTAACAGCATTCAGAAAACAGATTATTATTATTTTCTTGCCTTTGTTTAAAGGGAGGAAATGAGACTGCTGCACTTGCTGTTTCACAGGCTTGTACAAGAACCCAGATGAATCAGAACTGAAGGCATACAGAGAAGGTCCAGTTTTTCAACGTGTTCACAGCAACTTGTACCAATGCCTCCTGCTGACTTCAGAAGCATTAATCATTGCACACAGAGAACATAGAAGCGTATCTAAAGCATTATTATTCTTTCTTTGCTGCTTTGCCCATGTACATACATGATTTCCTTAGGTGCTACCGCCACTAGACAGAGATTGTAAATACCATTTATACAATTCACTTTACTTTAAAAATATATGGGACAATGAACTACACCTATGGGTCAAGCTTAGCATAAAAAGCTTAGAGGCTGTGGTAGTTATTTGTGTCAGAGTTACAGTGGCATTGATGTATGTAAGGCTGTAAGCAACACTGGAGACTGTACATAGAATTCTGTGCAACACCCAAGAGCATGCAGGCATCTCAACAACCTTCAAGGCCAGTGGTTTAATTTTTTTTCCCAATTACAAACTTCATAATATTTTCCTGCATAAAGATACATTGCTGCACAATAGCTTTAAATGTCCTGACAGTAGTTTATACAGACAAGTTAGCAAAAGAAACCTAAGAAACCATCTACAGATCTCCCAAGATTTTTGAGCCTCTGATTGAAAAACTATTTCATTGAGCTGTGCTCCCAATGCACCAACAGAACTGAGTCCTTCAGCTGTTGTGAAATTAATAATGTGCGTCAGTTTTACAAATAAAATGAACAAGAGACCTCTAGATGCAACAATCTAAATTTAAGAATTATTTTTTTCTGGGACAAAAAATTCCAAACATCCAGGGTCCCTTAGATTTATGCCAAAACCTTCAAGTCATGGCCAAGTTTTGGGTTACATCACACTTACATAAAAAAACAAATTGAACTTCTAGAATTAGTCAGATCTGACACATAAGGAAGTAGAACAACATCCTATGAATTATCCTCATCTTTTGCAGTTCTGACACATTACAGGAGGAAATGTGACAGTTGCCTAGTGGTATTTCTAAATCCTTCAACTGTCAGCCCTTCTAATATCACGGATGAATCATAACATAAGGCTTGATTATGAGGACTTTTTTTTGCTATGACATTTAATATTATTTTATTGCAACACGAATTCCAGACACCAGTCTTTTGCTGGAGCCATTTTCATGTTTACTGCTGACCTAGTTGGACCTACATACAAGTACCAATAATTTTATTCTATTAAAAATCTCAGCCTGAGCAGTGATTTGAGAAAATGTTATCGAGCATCCACAGTGGGAAATCAGGTGAAAGATGTATAACACGTAAGTTAGAGAAAATTTGTGGGGACAATTTTTTGTTGTGACATATGGAGGTAGGAAGGTTACCTGAAGATCACTTCTTGTCTTGAAGAGGGGAAAAAAACACAGGGGAAAAAGCTGGATGCATTAGTATAACACAGTCAAATAACAATGAATTAGTGTTCAGGAAACCTTGGTTCTCTTTTCACATATTCTGAGGCCTTCAGGAAAATCATTTCAGTTCTATATGTACCATGTCCCTATCAGTAGGGTGAATTCAATTTGGCATCTCAGTTAGAAACTTTTCAAGCCTTATTCTTGCTTATCTGGATATAGAATTATGAAGTACTTTATTATTGCCAGAGGTTATCACTACTTCAGTTTCTAGTACTTTGCTACCCAAATATTGAGTGTCTATCTCTGTTCACAAAGGGAAGGAGTTTCTATGCTACTAAAAATGCAACAACCTTTGTGAGACTCGGAACAGCAGGGTCTTTCCTCATGTTACCTAAAAATCAGGAGAATAAGACTCAGCAGACGATGTCAGTATAGATAAGATAGAGAGCGGATCTTTAATGAAGGCCTTCTGGCATGCACCGTGTCCAGGGCTTCTACAATTTTATGGTACTATCCATCCAATCTGAGAACTAACTTCCCCCAACTCCTCCCCAGAATTGCCCCTCCTGGCACGTCTCCCCGGGACTGGGTGAGGGGTCTCAAGACCCATTTCTTCCTCATCTTCCTGGTTCTCCTTCTGGCACATATTATCTTTGGAACTTCTTCAAGGTTCTGGGCCTTCAACATTGCTTCAGGTACAAGATACTTTGTTATTCCAGTCTAGAGTGCCTATATTCTTAAACAGGATATGTTTGCTATAGACTTTCCTTGAAAAAGAACCTAAACAAGCCTAAAGAATTTAGAAAATTCTGTATGGAGTGTAAGAATAGGACTGGGTAAGTGTCAGCTGCTATTCTAAAGTGTGAGAAACTACACAGCTGTACTAATATCTACAAAAAGCTAAAAATCCTAAAAATCCTAAGGCATCACTCACAGAATCCTCGTGTGCACTCGTGAAAGCATCAACTGTATCCCACTGAGGTACCAAAGATACTCTTTCCTACAACAGTTTTTGTTTAGTTTTTATGAGTAAATTTTCAGTCCTTCTAGTAAGATAAAATCAAACAGTAAAATCAACATGTTTCTTTAAAATTTCCTTAGCAACTTCTAAAGAAAGGAATAGGTGAGTTGGCTGACAGTAAAGTAAGGTGGTCTCAGAAACCGTACACATAAACACTGCTCTGTTTACTGCTTACTCCTAAAAACAAACCAGAAATGATTTTGGAGAACTTGTCCTGAGCCCACAGGAACATGCTAACCTTCCACCTTCTCTCTCTTTTTGCCCATTCCCCTTCTTTTCAGAGTGTGTCAGTAACACTGCATACTGAATTGCAGCCTTGAGGCTCAACCATAAGCAGTCCTGTGCTATGTCCTGGCACAGCTGAGTGAATGGGTCATGGTCAGGTGAAGAATGTTGTAGCAATTCTTTTTGGTTCAGTAATAAGATGAATCTTTGCGGGTGCCAAAGACAGAGATGCCTAGAAAGTCTACATTTATAATGTATTTTTTTCTTGCTTCAAACTTTCTGGTCATTTGCCAAAGTACAGGTACATCTGTATCTTTTTGTATCTTCAGCTTTAGCCAGGGATGCTGATTAGTTGTACAGCCCCATCTTGCTTTCTCAGTAGGGTCTCTGCCAACATCAGCGCACTTCAGGTGGATAGCACTGGTGGGGAAAGCAACTGTTCTACAATGATTTTTAACTGTTTGGTTGAACAGATTCCTTGCACCTGGCTCAATCATTGAGCATTTTCCAGTCCTTGGTGGTAGCAGTCGGACTTGATGACCTTGAAGGTCTTTTCTAACCTAAAAATTCTATGATTCCACAATTTTGTGTTGTGAAAAACAGTTGCTTTGATTTAACTTGTCTTTCTACATTACTAACTATTTACATTATCATGGCTATTCCTGAAACTTCATTTCTTCCTACTATGTATATAAGAAATATTTCTCTGTAAAAAGACTTGTGAAGGTAAGTCATGGGATAAACATGCTCTTGCAGATGAATCCTTCAAACTTTTCTTACTCACCATCTCCAAGACTAACATACATGACAAAATGGTAGACCCCTGTAGCATATGATGAAAACATTCTAACCACAGGGATTATGACACTGGAATCCAGTGTCTTTATACATTGCTTCAAGTCTTTGGAGAAAATGTACACATTTTCTGCTATAACAACTGCAATTAAAGGGCTGTCACTAGGCTGTGTAAGTTTTCAGTTAAGATTTAGCCCTGCTACCTCTTTCCTTGTTAACAAAATTACCTTTTCCTGCAAACAGGATATAGGCACTGTAGTACTAGTCCTAGAAATTAAGCACACAGAAGTTTGGAAAGTGTTGCAAGAATGACTATAACTCTGTGAAGCGCAACTCAAACTGTCTTGTTCTGTATTCTATTACAATTAATTATGTGATCACAGGCTTTAGTTTCAACCACATCTTACTTTTTTACATTCAATTGCTTCCTGACTCAACACAGTTTCTCTCACCCACGTCTTTCAGTTCCTACCCTCTTTTAGGCTTTGTTGTTTCAGTCTTAATTTTCTTACTCTGTTAGCCCTGAGCTAACTGATGAATGTCTGATTTCCATCCTGTCAATGAAGTGCCATTCCAAGACCAATAATATCACAAATTCATAGAATGGTTTGGAAGAGACCTTAAAGAACATCTAGGCTTCCCCTTCTGTTATGATCAGGGACACCATCCACTAGATTAGGTTGCTAAAAAAAAAAAAAAAAAAGAAAACCCATTTCTCATTCTTTCTTCTCTTTCACTTACAGCCCAGTGAGCAGTTAAATTCCCTGTTATAACTCCAAGCCATTAAGAAGCATCATGTGAGACCAGGAAGCTGTTTATTTTCCATCTTTCTTTGCTTAAACCTAGATCCTTTCTAGCTCAGTCTCCTGAAGTTGTATTATTCAGAATCATTTTTCATTTGATAACACTTTCCCCCCTCATCTTCTGTCCACCTGTTTCCCTTCCACTCACTCTCTTCCAGTCTTCTTAACCTACACCTGACTTTCAAGTTTTTGATTTGTGCATTTTTCAGTTTAGTTTTTTTCTGGGGGGGAAATGATTGTTGTTGTTGTTGTTGTAGCTTTGTTTGGATGGCTCAGTAAAAATGAAGAAGAGAGTTCTTTCTGCTTTTGCTCCTGAGACCTGATTTCACATTTAGACTTGTTAAAAGCAAACATCAGTGTCTGTCATACCAGTCAGTGACAGACTCAATGGTGCATGTACCTACTCATTGCACTTGGCTGCAATGGGGTACAGTGAAGACCCTCTCATCATTCAGGAAGCATGTTACATGAAGGAATGAAAGTCATTGAGGATTTTAGTAGTTCAGGGTAGAGAAAGCCAGCTGAGCATCAGTAAGATACCCTTTTCAACAACAGTCAGGTCTACAGCCTTTGTGGGTATATTACATATATTTTAGGTGTAAAGTGAAGAGGTGCTAGAAGAGAAGAAACATGTTATGAGCATGTATCCAAACGTAAAAAAATTGACTTGTCAGTTTGTTAGTTGGGTTTTTAGCTATTACCTCCCCCATTTTCTTCTGCATGGTAAAAAGTGTTTCTTTGAGTTTCCACATCTCTTCTACCTCTCCTCTGTTAAACAAAGAGAGAAAAACCCCCAAAACTTCAAAATTTCTCTAATCTTATTTCAATAGCTGCCATGAAAATCTTCTGTTTTACTAGGCTACATAAACTTGCTCAAGGCTGTTGCAGGTGAACTGTGTTCAACAGGCCAAAATGATGTCAGTGCCATAACTGATTTCCCTGGACCAGCTCAGAAGAACCATGAACCCTTGAAGTTTGCTTTCTATTTTAGTGATGCCAATATTGTTCCAGTTTCAGCCTTGCTAATGGAAAGGGACAGACATCTGATCATGTCCCATCTGGTCATTGTTTCAATACTGTGAAAGAGTTTAGACTTTTTAAGAGATTTGTAGAAAAAAAAACCATTCTGTGGCTTTAGGATTTGTGGTTTGACCCTGGAAAGAATTAAGATTTAAAGGCTGAAGTTGTGTCTCTGGGATACAGTGCATTGCTGAGAAGTTGAAAGAACTAATCTTCCTAAGAACTAGCCATTTTTTCCCCATGTTAATGTTTGCATATTAATTTTCAGATATTAATCCAATATGGGCTGAGATGAAAAAAGGCTGTATTTTAAGAAAGATCTATCACTGCTACTAAGCATAGAACTGGACTGCAGAAAATATGGTTCTACTCAGGGCCTGAAGAATTGTTAAAAGGAGTTCATATGCTCAGTAAAGTACTGGGAGCACAGCCATTCTAATATTGTGAGAAACGCCAAAGCAGCTAAATAGTGTTTGGTTCAAGCAGAGGCCAGTTATATCAAACCTACTGGGTAAACTGTAGGTACCACACCCTACCTTTCAGTGTTTATAATGGAAACATCTTTTCATATTATATTGAAGTGAAATAAAGTCTGTTTATTTGTAATATAATAGTGATTATATAAAATTAAATAATGTAAATTAAAAGAGGAAAGCATGGGAAGCAGCAGCATTAATGCAAAGCAGAGCTATAATAACAGCACATGCACTACAAAGAGTAGTGTAAGATTCTTTTTATTAGACAGATTCATAAGGAGAACATGACTTGCAAAGCCATTCAAATTTCTTTTTGTTCAGCTTGGATGGTCAGTTTAAACTTCCTGGCTTTGTAAGCCAATTGTGATATATTACTACTGTCTGGAACAATGAAGACATTCATTGACATCCTGAAACCTTCCTATCACATGAAACTAAGTAATATTAAGGAGCATATTTTCAGTTTTAGCAAAATGTCAGGGAACAAACTGCTCATTCCTCTTTTTGTTGTTACAGCAGTGTAAGTGTGAAGTATTCTACACATTTGTCATGTAAGAAGTGGAAGATAGGATTGTTCTTAATTATATGTTTAGAATCAGTATTATGCTTGTTTCTATACTTCAATATAAAAAAATTTTAGCTATATTCCTAGCAGTAGAAACTGGTCATGTATTCAAGGCAAAAATAACTCAAAGAAAAAGAATCACAGTCATAAAGGACAAAATATATATGTTACCAGAGCTCAACACAGTTTCAGCAGAAGCTAAGGCATATTATTCTCAGCATCTGTTAACTCAGTCTATAGAGAGGGTGCTCCTCAATTCTTTGTATATGAAGAAGCTATTGAGGTCCACACACTAAAATTCCTAGCACAATGAAGCCAGGGAACGTAGCTTGACACTGAGACACCCATTAAGCCTGTTTAAATTCTTTTAGGATTGCTTCCCAGCAGGCAGAGGTACACGTAAAACTTGTGCACTCCATAGTTTAGGTATTGTCCCCTTGCTTCTTGTTAGTTCTCCCTACTGCTCCAGGAAATTGCTGATCACTTGCAACAGTACTTCCTTTTGCCACTTAAGCCTTCCTCCGGAGTGCCTCCATGCAGCCATGCAGTGCAGCTTAACAGATCTCTACACTTGTCATTGATCTTCCATCCTCAGAACCTCTGATTGTTCTTGCCAGGTCATGGTTCTGAGGGAATAGCTGGAAAGTCTGACAGTCATTTCTGTTCCATATTTAATTTCACTAAGAAGAATTCCTGTTTTCTGGGACATCATCAAGAAACTGGTTTACAGGTCAAATTTCCATCTAAAACATTCCTATTTCCATCCACTTTGGGAAGGTTGATGGGTAAATGGTGGAAGGAAGACTGAAAAGGCACAAAATGCTTTTGGTAGCACCACTCAATTTGTACAGGTTCTAAAGGTGTGATTACTTTCCGGTCTCAAAAAATTTCTATTGAAGAACTATTATTTTTAATTCAAGTACAATGGCCTTTCCCTCCTTTCATTAGAAATGTAAGTGAATGAAGCTGATAGATTTTTGAGACAAGATATTAGGTTCTTTTATTTGTAAAATCCTTTGGATTCTGGTATTTTATAAGTTCAGTTCATGGATTCATAGACTTACAGAATGGTTGAATGTGACTTAAAAGATCCTCTAGTTCCAGCCCTCCTGCCATGAGCACGGAGACCCTCCACTAGATGAGCTTGCTCAAAGCCCCATCCAACCTGGCCTTGTAGAAGATTTGTTTTAGTACATAAGCAAAATAATTTCTTGGATTCGCAAGATTTCATAGGAAGTATCAACTCACTGTTGCTATCAACTGTGAATTGGCTTGCTGCTAAGACAAACCTTCTTTCTTTGGAAATTTCAAGACAATAGCAGACAGGTTCTGTCTTCTGAAGTAGGGCAAAGGTACTCTTGTTGGGAGCATATTACTAGCTTTGGAGCCAGTTCTAGGTTTTGCAAATAGAGCCTCCCAGGGAAATGACAGTAACTCAAACCCAGAACTGGCATGAATCTTGTAGGGTCTCCTAGCAAAGACACCACACTCATTATTTGAAGCACAGGGCCTCTCATTGTCCCCAGATCATGGGAAGTCAGGAAGTGCATGAAGAACAGGTCATATTGCTGTCCTACTTTCTACCTTGTTGTGGAAAGATTTACTTTTGACATCTTAAAGATGTCATGCAACCCTTCCGCTCCTTTTCCTTTGCACACCACTTGATGTCAACTACTCTTTGCTTATTAGATAGAGGGGACAGATGTTTATTCACCACCGCAATAGCAGCTATACAGTCAGGCTCAAGATCTGTCACAAATGCAATAAGATCTGTGTTTGCCCTTGTACTGATTAGAAAAAACAGTGCCACAAGATAAATGTCAAGGAAAGTGGTTCTGAAGGCTGATCCTATTTATTATGGGAAGTGAACAGTGTCATCAAAGTTGTCAGGTGTAGAAGAGTCAGTTAGTACAGACAATGTTGATATTTTTGAAAAGAATAAAATGAAGAGAACACATTCAATTACTGCCAGGAATGAGTCTTCACCCTCCCCCAAGACAATTACTTTAAGTGCTGTAAGGAGAGGAAATAACTCATTATTTTAAGTGTCTTGAATTGCTTCCATCCCTTCCCAGTTCCCTGGAAAATATTTAACCTGAAACAAACACAGTGATATCAGTAGTCTTTATCATCTTTTAACAGTAACAATTATGAGTAGGGATTGAGGGACAAAAAAAATTAAAAAAAAATTCTATGCTGATTTATTTCCTGTCCAGATAGGCAAAGCACACCCTTATTAAGTATAAACAAACTAATGACAAACACCAGTGTCCTTTAAGGTCAAACAAAATATCATTCTCTGTTAGTGATGCTTTTTGGTTTTGTGGGAAGTAGAGATCTATTTCAAGCGTATGTAAGCATGCAGCACACCTCCAACCTCAAAGGATCAGTCCCATCCTCGTGGCTCTGCGCCCCCATCCGACTGACAAGTTCAACAAGGATAATCTGTGGATCTGTCCCAGTGACCTCACCAATACAGTTTTGGATGTTCATCCAATCTTCGGTCCTTGACTTATGGTCCTCCAATAGTCAGGTCTAAACCACTCTCAGACATTCTATGTGCCATTTAGTACATGAGTCTTGCAGTATCATTTGCTCTGAAGCCAGACACAAAATGTAAATTCAGCCTGTGGGATGTTTTCAGCTGCTAAACCAAATTCTGCTAATCCAAATTATGGCTGCCAAAACAACAGTTCAGTCCTTGCTCGTTCGAGACCTAATCTCTTAGTACACCAGTATGGCTTTTATAATTTGATTTATTTATTTTCATATTGATTTGTAGTATTTTCTCTTTGAACGAGCAACCTTAATCCAGATTAACAAATATGTTTCTGGCATTATCTATATCCTAGCACACACCTTTCTACAAAACATCCCTAAAAGGCATCCACTTTAACATATACTCAGCAATCCCAGTCAGGACCACAATGACCTATATTTAAATGCCTCTTGATGATCTGAACCATGTACCCTTCCTCACTACCTTCACTAAATAAAAATGTAGTCTTGAAAACTCTTCTGTTCGAAAAAGTCGTTCTTGCTGCTTTTCTCCCCTGCCAGAACAAATATCAATCCCAATAATATAATTAATTAACCCCCCCACTTTCCAGAAAATAGGGTAAGACCTGGATGAAGCCTTCCAAACCAGTTATGGCGGAGGGAAAACAGTTTTCTCCCTGAAATTATAAAATGGTAAAGCCCCAGGGGGTGGTGACCCTTGGGGTTTGAGCCAATGAGTGCTTCTGCAAAATATAAACATATCACACTTAGACCGGAAAAGAAAGTAGTTGTAGTTGTTGTTGAAGGAGTAGCCATGTTGTGAAGCCACAAGAAGAAAGGGTGGGAGCCCCCCTGGCTGGGGGGCTACAGGGACTTGGAACAGCATGTGGCTGAGAGCTGCAGGAGTTTCTCTACTGTAAGAAGCAGCAGGAGCAGCGGCAGGAGCAATGTACAGAGGGCAGAGAGCCAAGAGATAAGAGAGAAGCAGCAGAGGCATTGCAGCCAAAGATGAGAGACAGAGAGTTGTCTGAAGAGAAAGAGAGCCAGCAGCAGAGAGAGCAGAACTAAGCTCTACAGAGACAGAGTTTGGGGTAAGAACTGAACCAAAACCCCCAAACTCTTTTTGTGACCTCTCCTAAGTGGAGAGGATGGACTCCTACTGAATGGAAGTCCTAAGATGCAGCATGCACTGCAGAGAGGAGCTGAAAAGCTCAGATGTCCTGGAAAGTTAGGCTGGGATGGCCAAAGGAATGTAGAGGAGGGCTTTTGCCCTCCCGCTGCTTTGAGACAGAGCACGGAGCTCTGCAAAGGGGGCTTGAATCCCCTGAAGATAGGGACCATCACGAAGGCTTCTGCATTTCGTTGACATGACGTGGTGAAGTGACCTTTGTCCGGGTGAACGCAACCCACAGAAGATAAGACCCTCGCTTGGAGTCGAAGGGCCACGAGCGCTTGGATACTCCCCTCATGTGTACTGGCAGAGATCCAGCTACAACTGCTGCATGAAGTGAAATATACTGCTGCCCTGGAGAGAGAGAGAGATAGACTGCTGCCCTAGAGATATTGCTGCTCTGAAAGTGGAAAGGATCTCTTCCTTCTTCCCTCCTGGACTTTTATTTGGAAGGGAGAAGAGATTTGATCCATTGTAAATACTATTTTGTCATGGTAGAGATAGTTGAGATTGTGTGTGTAATGTATTGCAATATATATTTGTAAAGTCATTGTAATATATAACCCTTTCCCCCCATTTTGAGTTTTGTGTGGTGTCTGGAAAACCCATCTCACACTGGGTTGAAATGAGGGGGGGGAGTTTGAACTCGAGAATTGGATTTTGGAGTTCTCAAACCATGACAAATATCAATCCCAATACTATAATTAATTTAACCCCCCTACTTTCTATAAAATAAGGTAAGACCTGGATGAAGCCTTCCAAACCAGTTATAATATTGTGCACAATTACTGAAGTCTCCAGTAAGTCTCTAATACAGCCCAGGAAAGTAATCCTCATTTCTTGGAGTCCCCTTCCAGTGTCCACTCCCATACCTCCGAGCAGATCTAACTCAGCTAGACTTAGATCATCAGCAGTAATCTGCAATTACATATTCATGCACTGTGATATCACCCCACTGCTTTGCCTTAGCTGCTGGTGCTTGCATGGCCTAGACTAGAATTATGTAGTTAACAGAAGCCACTGTGAACATTAAACTTCTAGGCAGCCCCTCCAAAGCCCAGCTTTCGAACTGCAGCTGATATCCTTCTACTGTCTTGAAATGGTTCATCTATAGCTTGCTTTAGTTAAGCAAGTAAAAAGACTAATAGCCTCTGATGACAGCAGTTACCTAGCAGAGACTGTAGCCTGAATCTCCTATCCGGATGTTTCCTGATCCTAATTAAACTTTGTCTGCCTTGGGAGAAGAGCCAAATTGCTGCCTCAGGAGGTGACTAAGACTAAAGATCAGGTTTGACTTCAGGTTCAGGTTAATTGCAGCCAGATAATTGTTATCACCACAGATATAAATTTTTCCAAGTGTCTCCGGCTTGATCTGTAAAGTCTTAAATACAGTGAGACCTTTCAAGCCTACTTTTGCTGACTTCAAGATAATCCTACCTGCGGAGTTCTTGGCGGATCTCCTGGCACCAACCTTTCCCTTAGATGGTCTGCTTTGTCCTATGCTTGTTCCTCTGATAACCCATATCTAGGAAGGTGTTGTCTGAAAGCAGTGCTTTTAGATGGAAGAACACCATGCTTGGAATGTGAAGAATGTGTCAACACAAATTCTAACCTTTTAGAAATTTAAGTTTTCTTTCTGATTTGTAAGGAAGTTACTCTCTGTGCTTCATGAAGATGTCCAGACACATGGTCAGTGCCCATAAATAGCCTGGGATAGAGAAATGTGGAGGTTTTACAAACTAGTTCTACATGCTGTTAAGACATAACGAAAGTCTTTTTGATTTAGACATTAATGGTATATTCCTTATACAATGATAAAGTAATTTAAAAACCTGAATCTTTAGGGAAGTATCTATTCACTTACAAATACTTGGTGATGTCAAGCAAATAGTCAAGCAAGCATTTGGCTTTCTTGGCCACAAAGTGTTAGTAAGAAATTCTGTTTTGTTTTTAAAATACAATCTTTGGTCTATGGACCCTTTTCTCTGAAGTAAGTGCAAGTCCAGAAAAACACGCAATACCTCAATATAGTGTCACAGATGTCCTTCCAGACCCTTGTTCCTATGGAGGAACCTAAGCTACAGTCATTATCTCACCCCTTTACCCAGTTTCTTGGTCTCACTCTCCTAGGTGTTGAAGGAACCATGTCTACACAAACCATCTATCATGTGCTCATCCCTTGGGACTATCACAAGTGAGAATTCAATGTCACCAAACTCTGCTGACAGATGATTAAAATTTCCCTCTTCTCCTCCAGACTCTGCATGCCTGGAACATCAACACAGTGTTATTTGAGAACTTCCATTTGCTTCTTTGCCTGGAAAAGCAACACAAGGTGATTGAGAAACCAGAAACTGTGCTGAGAAGTGCTGGACCACAGGGGCTGAAGGTGATCCACTTGTTTATGGCAGGCTTACAATGAGACGCAGAGGGTCTGGAGAGTCCCTGGTCCTGGCCCTGAAAGCACCCTTGGACAAAATAGCTGCGCTGGTTGCTACATCCAGCTCCTGGGGAAGACCCATGAGTATCCAGTGCCATACTGCCTGCCTACCTCTTCCTGGGTTGTAGGAGAGACTATTACCTGCAGAAAGGGGTGATAAGAAAAGGCTGTTTTTTCAGTTTGGTTTTGGAGCTTTTGAGAAAGTTATTAGAAGGTAAAGCACATTTTTTTTGTGTAATACACATGATTATCAAAAAATAAAGAGGATTTTTTGCTATCCTGAAAATAATGCTGTGCTAGAGTGACAGAGCAAGAGCTACTTGAACAGAAAGGCTCATGCAGGAGGGAAAGAAACTACAGGTCTTTAGAGACAGGCAAGTATTTCCATAATGGAATACTCATTATTCCTTTTTAAAACTTAATCTGAAAACTTGATTAAAACAAGAAATATTCGTTTACATTTTAGCTCTCATTTTCCTGTATGGCTTCCCATCCCTTAAACTTTCTTAATTTTTTAATTGTCTTTTTTTTATTTCCTTCATTTTTTCATCTTTTTGTCTGTTTTGTTTTGTTTTCCTTTCACTGGTCAGCAAAGCATTCAATTATCATACTTCGGATGGAAATTTTCAAGTCAAAACTTTGGATGAAAATGTTTTGCAGAAGGCAAAGTTTCCCTTCCAATAAGTGAAGTTCATCCACATGCATAGGACCTGCTTTCAGTAAGGTGATGCCAGCTATCCCAGGTCCGTTGAAAATATGGTAAACAGATCTCATGCACAAAGATAAATTTCCCCGTGAAGGAACCAGAAGCAATTACCGTCTTCCTCTCTTTCATGTTTATGAAGTTCTTCTCACCTGTCCATCTTTCCAATATTGCAATGACCAATAACTTGTTGCAGATTTCCGATCTGCAGGCTGATGAGAGGTTTGAACCACAAACTCTCCCTTTTCCTGTGGTCTGACCCACTAACCTCAGTATTGCTGGGCTTCATCTGAATAAAGGCTGAAGAGAGAAGGCAGAGAAGAGGGGTCTTTACACACTAACAGGACACTGGTCGCCAAGTAGTTGGGTCTGGGAAGTGTCTCCAGCCTCCCATAATTCAAGCAAATGTCAGAGCTGAGCCTCCTGCTCCATGGGAAGTAAAAACATAGAATCATAGAAAATGCAACCCCTGAGGATGATACAGGACATGGCCACGAGAAATCAAGATTCGCAGCATTCATTCTAGATATCCACTATTTGTTGATTACCAAGAACAATATTTGAACTTTGATTTCCATGTCGTTGTTCTTCATTGTCCATCACTTTGCATTGTCTTACCTTCCATAGCTAACAGGACAGACTTATTTTTCCTGTCACTTCACAAACAGGGGTGAGGGTAAGAGCTGTAATTAACATCTATGACTATTTTCTTCTGGATCAGAAATAGTTTTGGGGTAATTTTGAGCAGAAACACCATTTACTGTCTGTAGGGAAGCTGTAATGTGAAATATTCTCTTCTCTGATCCCAAATCTCCACACCTAGAAAAGGGACTTTAAAGAGTCATTAAGGTTAATTGTAACAAGCCTGAGACTGAGGACAGAACATCTGGAAAAGTTATTCAAAAAAGGAATGACAGCTTCTTATTCACTTAAAGTAATGATGCTTTTTTTGCAGGCCTTGCTGCTGCAGCTGCTGACTAGTCTTCAAGACTGCCAAAGACAAATTCAGATCACAAATTTCTAATATCACAACATATCAGTGTTTGATAGGCCACAATTTTCTTACCATTTTAGGTGCAGGGATAAAAAAAGGCAATATGACAATCACTTCTCTGCCTCAGTTAAAAATAATCAAATTATTGATATTATTAATATTATTAATATTAATATTGCTATTAATATTATGAAATAATAACGAGAAATATATAATAATATATTAATATAAAAACAACAACAGCAACAACAACAATACTATTACAACTGCTGCTACTACTACTACTACTACTGATAATATTTACCTTCCCCAGTGGACAGCATTTACTTGCTGTTGTGAACCAGTAATTGCAGATATGGGACATTTAGGCATGCCTTGTTTCCATTAAACATTTGGTTTTAAAATACTGAGCTGCAACAATTGAAGTAGTGTCCCAGAGTAAAAGAAACTAAACTTCTCTTGGAATAGGAAGATGAGGGACACAAATTAAATTATCTCTCCAGAAAATTGTGCTTGGAACTTGAAGTGCCGTTTTAGTTCCGTAGTTTTCTATTCCGTGGTAGAGAACGACTCGGTTGGTTCGGCGGAGCGCTCCCTTGTGTCCAGGAGCACTCCCTGCTCTGTGAGCTCCCTGACAGGGCCCAGGCGCAGCATGGCAGGATGTCTCCGCCTGCGTACTTGAAACCGTGGTGTAAGTAAAACTCATCTTATTTTATGGTCATATTAAATGCAATTCTTAGTAGTAGTCAACAAGGGTGATATTTTCCCCTTATATAAATTAAAAAATAAGGTGTATGGATAGTCCCCGTCATTCGAAGTCCAACTGAAACCAGAATCTTAACTTTTGATTGACACCAGGAATAATTTTCAATCACTTGATGCTATTTAATTTTATGTCATTCTTTGTATTTAACTAGGCTGCTCATACTGAGGATTAATCCTATATATTGATTTTTAGAAGGTGTTACTAAAAGATAAAATTCCACTTGGAGGCTTTAGGTGCAATTATATGGTTTGGAGGGGTTTTCTTAATTTTTTTATTTTTTTTTTTGGTTATATATTATCTGGTAGTCTCAAGAGAGATATTATTCTTCCTGCAAACTTCAAGTTTAATAGCCTGAGTCCATTTTAGCTGCAACATAACTTTCAGGTTCTATACAAACACTTTCTCACTCTCCTCTCTTTTCCTTTGAGATTTTTTATTTGGAGAAATTCTCTTCAACACAAGGCCTTTTTTCTCTATCAGTAGTTTTCTCTGAAACTTTTTGAACTGGAGCAAAATAAAACTTAACACTACTAGTAAACAGACAGGTTGAATGTACAAATTAAAAATCCTCTTAGGTTCTCATCCTATCACCAGTTCAGCCTCAAATTAAGGTTATTTAATTCTGCAGCATCACTTCCATCTTCTTTTGCAGATTTCTTTGCTTCAAGTTCTTGTACTGAACAGGGGCACTGAGTTCAGCAAGATACCAGCCTTATTCCTTGAAGAGCTCTTACTAATTATGAAATCTAAATCCATGCTTGGCTGATTGCCAAAGGTCTTAAAGTCAGTTTCTATGTGCAAGCAAACTTAGCATACTTTAAAATTATGGTTCAGACCCCCTCTTTTGTCCCCAGCATTTGAGGGATGAAGAGGGAAAGGAAATAACTGGAATTGGCAGTGCCTTACCTAAGAATCCTCTGGTCATTAAGGATGGGTTTGGAAGGATGACACAAAGAAATGCACACTATGCTCTATGTTTAAAAATTTATACGTAAATCAATCCAAGGTTTATTTTAGTTGAAACTATGTTACTCTGATTCCCTCCAATGCGCAGCAAGAAGCAAATATTAATAATGTGACTTCCCTTTCACTTTACCTTAAAACAGTGCCTGCACAAAGCATCTGCTAAAGCCTTCACTTTTTTTCTAAAATGAAGGTTGAATGAGATATCAGGTTAAAATTCTGTTTTGAGAGAGGAAATCTATACATTTTGCTTCAAATTAACATTTTGAATCTAAACATCTCAGTTTTATTCAGGCTTCCTTACCAGCTTATTCTTTTGGTAGTCAAATATTTAGCTGGTAGGCATGCTTTGGACATTAAAGAGTGGTAAGATGACAATCAGAATACACTTGAACAAGAAATCTTGTTTTGGTAGTCACTCTCCTTCTATGTCAACATAAGGGGCCATTATTAATCAGTGTTGCTTTGACCTTCCACACACAGAAGAGGTGAGACTTCTGGTGTTAGAAATGTTTCTCTAAGGTATAAAAGTAGTTCAGCTCTGTGCCCAGAGCAAATATTTATGAAAGTTGTTATTTTACTGCCTACCATTAAGAGGAAGTTAACTGGACGGCCTAATCACCCACCAGATTCCACTAAAATCTTTGATCTGCTTTTGAAAATCTTTTCTTTCATTAGAAATACCAGTTTGTAAGGAAATTTTATTTTTTTCCCTGATGGTGCCTTTATTGTAGGCAGCCAACTTACAGAATCTCTTAAACTTTCAGGGTATATAGTACATTTATTGAACAAAATATACTGTATCTTGGAGCCAACTGCCTACTGTTTTCACAGTAGTATCACATTGGTGTCATAAGGTTTTCTATTGCAAGCTTGTTCATAATGCTTTTTTATTCCTTATTGGAAAAGTTTACACGTGGGAATGGAATTCTTCTTCCTAGAATGCAGGAGAAGACAGGTGATATCATTACTGTGCTGTTTTCCTGCCTCTCATCTTTCTTCATCTTTCAGGTTCACAAGGTATTCTGCAGGTCGTCCTTACCCCTCTGCATGTTCTCTTCCAGGTATTACCCTAAGGGGAGGTGACTATGCACTCAGTGCATTTTTGTGCATCAACATCTCTCTTGAAAGAACTAAATAAGGCTGATTCAATCTTCATAAGTCTGCTACGGAGACCAGTCCTGTAGCCCCAGTTCTTCTTTCAATATTGAATCATCCTCTCTGCTCTAGCTAACATTCTTCCCAATCCACAGATCCTGTTCCAATTCCTAACTCTTCAGGCTTAAGCACTTATCACAGAATCACAGAATATGCTGCCTTTGAGAGGACCCACAAGGACCATCAAGTCCAGCACTTAGTCCTGTACAGGGACACTCCCGAGAGTCACACCATGTGCCTGAGATGGCACTTTATGAAAGCCTTCATCATCAATGTAATTCCTAAATAACGTCTTTGGTTTATGTTATCAAAGAAAAATATTAAGCTACCTAGTGTGACCTATCTTTGATAAACTGTGTCATATTTAATCTCAATTGTATATCCATGGTTTGTTTTGAAGACTTGCACACTATTGAGTCTTAATTAATGGTTGTCATCACACAGAACATTTTTACTTTCTCTTCCCCATAAAATATCATTATTCCTAATTACACAATACTTCAGCTGACATGATGAAATTATTCAGACACTTTCCAGATGGACTTACAGCTTTGTAAGTAAATTTTTCAGCTGTTGGATGAAAATTACAAATTATCTTGACTTAGATATATTGTTTAGTTTCTGTCTTGTAAGCCAATTTCTGTCTATCACTCCTTAGCCTTTAACACTTTCTGTACAAGATCAGCATAGTTCTTTGTACTGAAAGCAGAGATAGACTCTCACTGACACAGAAAAATGTATCTGTCTCATGTAAATCTTGACTCTGATTTATTGTATTTTCATTTATATGGTTAAAGAACTTTTCCAATATTTCCTTTCCAAGGTCAAATGCAGCTTTGCAACCTTCTTTTTGTTTCTAAAATTCCTGACCTTAGTTCCATTCCTCTCTTGAATATTCTCAAAACTTCTATTCATTTAATGTTGTCTGGAGAGAATTTTGATTACTGTTTCATTATTTGAATTCACTAGTTACTACCTACTAACTTTTTTTTTATATGAGAAATAAATTACAAAAGCCAAACTCAAACCCTGATAGACAGCTAAGAAGGCAAAAAGTAGTTAAAATCCCCAGTTGTAGGAGGTGCCTAAGAGGCCTAAATTGTTGTGTTTGTTTTGGTTTTTTGTGACACAGCCATTACAATCTAAGTCAAAAGAATATTAAAATACCATAATATTAGGCCAAAAACTATGTATCGAAAAAGGGCCTATCACCAATTAGATCCATGGGTTTTGGTTCCCTTAGCATAATTATCAATACCTAATCAGTAGTCTCCAAATTTTACATAAATTTCACAATTCTGATTCCTGTGAGATTTCCTGTCTGACAAAACTCTGAAGATGTGTAGTTGTATCCAAATCAGAGGCTCCTTTCAGTTTTTCCTTAGTGGGTCATGGTCATCAGTTCACCATGAATTTAGGTCTATTTTCTTGACATTTCTGAGTATTCTTTACAGCTGTCTTATACAACCCTTATAAGAATAAGACTTTATGAGATGAACATGGAGGAAAAGTCATGGGTAAAAGTGACATCACATGTTTCAGAATTGCTGAATCTAGGACTTCTCAGTTAATACTTTTTTTAAGCTTTTCACTTCCTCTCTTCCTTTTTCGTAATTTTTCCTACCTGGCTTTGCCTCCATAGAAAAATTTGAA
Source organism: Corapipo altera (assembly GCF_003945725.1). Lineage (NCBI taxonomy): Eukaryota > Metazoa > Chordata > Aves > Passeriformes > Pipridae > Corapipo > Corapipo altera. The sequence goes on along the minus strand of NW_020884875.1, from coordinate 18,813,957 downwards.
GATTATAGTTATCACACACTCAATTTTCTGGTCTTTATTTTTTTTCTTAATTTTCTCATGTCCTGGACATTTCAGATTTCAAACTTAAACTAGATTTTCCACATCAGGAAAAAGCACCAGGCAGCTTCAGTGAATGGTAGAAACTTCTTTTCCATACCCAGACATAGTTGAGAGTACTGCAAATAGTGACCAAAAGAAGACTTGTGAGATTATTATCAAGAATGGGTCAAGCACACAGTTCTCCACTTTCCTTGCCTCTCTGATTCCTCCACTTGCTGTCCCTTTTCTTTTTAACTCTGTAATAAAAATCTACCTTTCTTCCCTCATTTATGTGTGGCAGCTCTAACTAGCAGGCAGTTCTCAGTCTCTGACCCTAAAGACTTGTGACCTGCTTAAAACATGAATGTATGCTTTTACTTTAAGGATTGAACAGTTTTAATGACTAACAACCTCTTCTCAAAACCTGATTTCGTCTTGATATTTTCCTTCTCCTCTCAAGCTTCTGTATGCTTCTTTTCATCCATTGAAGTAAAAGCACTTTAGAAAAGAAGCTCTATTATCTTCACATTATAAATGAGTCAAATGAGTCACAGAGGTAAAAATCTGCTAGCTAAGAACTTTCATCAGGTCAGTAACAGCTAAGTATAAAATTCAGGTCTCCTGACCCCAATCCAAAATATGTTGTATCACCCTGCTTTAATCTACTGAAATCAGCAAAGTGGATGACTTGATAAGTTGCTGCTCAGTACAAGCAAGAATGGCAGGAAAAGATATCTAAGTTGGAACACAAGCTGCTGCTTGTGTATGTGAGGTACTTATTGGCTAGACTTTAATTAAAAGCAAGAGCACAACACAAAATACCTTTGTCTAATTAGCTTTTGTGCCATGGGTGCCACAAGTGAGATTTTTCTTCCTAAGTATCAATCATGTTTGTAAATTTTTGTTGCTGTCTGTACCTCATGCTTGGTAAAATTAGACGATAACCCACCTACCATTTGCTTAGCCAAGAGTACTTGTCTTCCTACTTACATAATTCTCAATTTATAAGCTTGTATCTCCTTGCAACTGAGTATGTGGGCCTTGAGCACAGCTGGTACTCACTGAAACCACTGGGGTTAACACAGCATGTGACCCTACTTCTGCCTAGCAACTTACTGTCTAGGAGGGCTGCCTCAGACTGAAGGAGCTCAATCCAAGTTACTTACCATTTCTACTGATGTTGGTCTCAGACAGAGACACAAGGGTCTTTTTGATTTTATAATCTGAGTGCATGGTGTGGGATTCGTTATTCTGAAAGCAGGAACATCTCTGTATGCCAGCTAAGGACTGCTAAATTAGATTCAATAAGACATCATAGAAAGACAACAGATGATTAATTGGTACTCAGTTATGATGAGAGAGGACATGAGGCTTAAAGCCAGATTCCTTAAGCCCTAGCTCAGGAATCAGTTTGTTACACTCTTGTTGGTTTATGTTGAACAAATTCAACAGCAGCTGCTTAAGGCTATTTTTCCAAGTGTATTCTACAACCTGATGCCTAGGACCTTCTTTCAAAGCACAAGAGTGGGTTTAAATTCCAGTATGAGACAACTGAGGCAAAGTCTCTTATTGCTGGAAAAAATGCACTACCATAGGGAGAGTGGGAGAGAGAAGGGGAATGAGAATGAAAAATGAAAATAAAAATAAAAATAAAGCGAAGGATAGTGCCAGCTGTCCTTTCAAATGAATGCACTTTCAGGTAGCTATGTTTGAGCATAGAGCTGAAGTGTCCAAATACTGGAGTGGCTTCAACTGTGAATCTGTTTTCACAGATCAACATAAAAGCAGCAATAAGTTCAAAACTGTGTTTTGTGAATAAAGTTGATTTCAAATATACTGTTCCCCTCAGAACTCCATTTTAATTCCATGCCTGGCATGTGGTTATACTGAAACACATTTCTACTCACTAAGCCAAGGTATCTATCGTACTTTTTAACACATTTCTAGTCACTTAGGCACAAGTAGACACTTAGGGTGTCTACTTGTATTTTGTATTGAGCTTCTGTCCTGTTCTAGACTTGACATTTTCACAAAAGTACCTCATAAAAGAATTCTGAATATTAAGTGAAGTCAGATGGCATTTGCTGTTGTCAAGTCAACTAAATTTTACCAGATTTTACAGAAATATGCATGGCAAAGGCTTGCAGGTGGCCCTTGAAGAATTCTGTTAAAATCAACACAGAATCTGCATTGCAAAGGTGACTTATTGATGCCTAAGTGTGATTAAAGAGGAAGTGAAACCTGAAGCAAACATATCAAGACCACTGACGGTTTATGCTCTTTATTTTAAAGCAGATGGATGACCATCATTTATGAAATACAGCAAAAATAAACAGTTTCAGTCAGATGCAAAAAAGTGTCATCTTTTCAAACAACAGACTGGTTTGGTGTTGATACACCATCATAATCATCTGAGTAGTGCTGATACTGGTCAGTAAGAAGAGGTTGATGCAACTCATCCTTATTTTTCTTGACACGTACAATACATGCAGCAGCAGCAAAGATAATTGCAACAAGAACCAGTGCAGTCACTATTGCTATAGTTATCATCTCTGTGACACGGAGAGCCCGACCTACAGGAAGAAAAAAGAAAGAGACAGTTACTAAAAGTAAATGTCAAGTATATGGATAAACATCATGGGGACAAACTAAAGCTCAACATCTGTCATTATTCAGTGAGTTATGGAATAGAACTTGTTTAAATTTTGTTTCATAATATGTGAGGAAATTCAGTCTATCTTGTTCCACTCTAAAGCCAGTTCTGGATTTTTCTTCTTCCCTCTGGTTTGTGAGGCATTTGCATTCTCTGTTGTGATTTAATGAAGGCATATGGTATAGGAATAAGGACCTTCTGCAAGATTAAGATCCAAATGAGAACTTCTCTCAGAATTGAAGTGGATAGTGGGAACTTCATACTGAAACAATCTCTGATCAGTACCTACACTTAATGACAAAAACACATTTGGAAAGTTAGGCAGAAAGGAGAAAAAGACTTTTACAAAGACAACAAGTATTGTTTGTGAAATTTGAATAACTTTGTTATATGATGCATAAACTTAAAGGGACAAAGACATGATGAGAAAAAAAGGAAGAAAAAGTATCTAGATATTACAGATTACCTGGCCACTCGACTTCATAACTATATCCCAGGTTTTCTGGTGCAGTAACAAACATTTCATTATTGGTAACAGGAGGCCAGAAAGGTACCATGTTGTACTGTCGGTTATGTCCAATAGGGGCATTCTCCAGTGGATATGTTGAGATATCTAAATTTTAAATTCAAATCACATTTCTGTAAACAAAATTAAAGTAACTTGCCCTATTTAATTTTTTTTTCCATCTCAGGATTTTGAGTACCTCAGTTTTTTCTTTCTAACCTAAGCTATTCCAGGAGGATTGTTTTTCCAGTGCGATGCGTACAGAGCAGAGGGCTCTGCACTGTGCAAAAGAAAGATCACTAATGATATCTCTTTATTTTTTTATGGAAACCACCAATAAATTCTAAAAATTTCTGCCCATTGTGGGCTTTTAATTTCTTCTCACGTGGAAAAGGACAAATATGTATACATGGAGGACTGGGAAAGGCTTTTTTTCTACATTCTAGTTTTGCCTGATTGTAACAGTGGTGAACAGCTCTCTCATCCAGTTCCAGAAGACAGCTAACATAAGTTCCAGTGGAATTCTTTTGCAACATTTTGTTAAATCAGAAGAAAACTGAAGTAAACCAAACCAACCGAACAAACAACCCCAAGCAAAAAAGGACAAAAATAAAAAAGAAAGTTCACCTTGGTAAGATGATGAAAAACCTTGTGATAGTTCATGCAAATACCACAAGGGGATACAATTGCTCTCTGAGAGCTATGTGGGAAAATTACATGAGGTAGGTTGTTGTGGAAACTACACAAAGAAGTCTCAGTTGTGCAACAACAGTTGTCTTCTATAGAAGAAGGAAGAGGGGGATGGATTATTCCAAGAGGAATACAGTTGCTGCATTGCTGCATGGACATAAATGCTATACAGAACTCTCCCCCTAGTACACTGACGCCAGTCTCCTTCCTTCTTTATTTCTTTTTTTTCCTTCCTTCCTTGTAATTCCTTCCTTCTGTTCTCCCTTTCCCCATCTCTTTCACTTTCACCCTTATTACATTTCTGTATTCTTTTGGGAGTTAAAGAAGCAAGAGCTGCAACAGTGATCATCCCTTAGAAGTATATGGAGATGGTTATTGAATACTGGTAGTATATCACAGATGTGGTAAAAATGAATCTACATGGCATCTGTTCTTCTTTGACAAGAAAAAACATAAATATTTGATCCACAAAATAGTGGAATGTCCTTCCAGGGTTACACTGACAACTACCCACCCTGCCTCTGTCTGTGAGAACATCTTACCTGCAGAGTGCCGTCTCAGCCACTCATCAAAAAGAGCATCTGTAAATGTGTGCAGGAGGACAAAAATGGGATCATTTGGTGATAAATGAGTTTGCCCTCCTGTTCCATTCAAAAATAGATGAGCCAAGTTGTGAAGACTTCGAACTGCTGGATCATATTTTCCAGAAGGATCACTGTACCCTGAATATGCAAAAAAAGGAGTAACACAAAAAAAATCCTGTGTTAATGTTGCTTGGAATCTGCATTTGCAGATGAATATTTCTTTTTTTCTCTGAGGGAGTTTTGAGTTGTTATGTTGCCTTGCTTAAAATAAATGGTTAGCTAATCCTTTACCTACTGGTATTTGAGAAATGTCCCTAGCATGCATAATTTTCAGATTAAAATAGCCTTTACAAAAGAATGCTGACGATATGGAGTGCAAGGCTGCTGGGATCTAATGGAAAATGGACAAAATAAACCACATCATAGCATGAAAGTAAAGGTATATATTTAGACCCTAATATATCTTTCAACATAACTAAAATAGTTGCACGTGTTTTCTATTTGCTGACTAAAGTGGGTATATTTTCTCATCTATTCTAATGAGCCAGCTATTAAGTTTCCATACATCATTTCCATGTGTACTGGGAATACATGTCAGAAAGCTTCACATGCTCCGTTTTCACTTTTTCAGTGAAGATAGTGCCTCTGTAACTTTGTTAGTGCCCAAAACATCATACCTCATGTCAGATGTCAGGATCTGAAACATCATGAAAAGTCCTCCTGCTTTCAAGCTTTGGCCAGTCTTTCCAGAAAGGGATACATACAGTTAATTGACTAAAGCCGTATTTAGATACCTAGGTATTGATAGCCCATTTGTCAGACTTGGTAAGCATTCAGAACTTTCAGATATGTTTAGAAAGTTGGTGCATTGTCTTGGTTTTGTTCTTCAAGAGAAAGAAAAGGGAGCAGATCCTGCGCGTAGTAGGAGTTACGCTTCTTTAAAAGAGACAGAGTATCTATGGGAGGTCTGGCAGGGGACTGAACTGTCACTTTGTGATCTCTTCCTGTTACAAAATAGGGATTATTGAAGTACAAAAGTTTCAGGATATCAGCTGAACAGTATAAATCAAATATTTATGCTAGTTTCTCTGTTGGAGCTATGTCTGTTCAGATATCAGTGACTGAAAATTTAATTTTAAATGTGTAAAGCTTATAGAAGAACAGAGTTATACGGTCCAGAGAGTAGGACTAACGTGTTTAGCAATAAATCCTATACCCAGACATCAATACCACTGCAGTAAATACTACCAAAGCTTAAAATTTATTTTACTTTTTTTATTTGTTTTAATTCGGATACAGGAATAGCTGCTAGAAGCACATGTTAGCCTCATTTAAAGATGCAGCTGAATCAATCTGCAGGGAAGGTCTGTCTATTTCCAGCAACAGCAACCTATTAACTGTGTTTCAAGAACTTGATTTCAGCACATTTCTACTTAGTATGCCAGCAACAGGTTTTTGAGGCTTTTACACATTTGAAGAGACACAAGCTATGGCTATAAAGCAATTTAGCCAGAGCTTATTTCCACTTAATACTAAGCTAATACTTAATGCTAAGAACAATGTGTTCTTAGTGTCCAATAACCCGCCTCCAAACTCATACTTCCAGTAGGAATAATGGCAAGCCTGCTTCTTGCCTTGTTTGGAGTTGCTACAGGTCTTCTTGTTTGCCATGTTTACCTTCTACTGTGTTACGAAAACTGTCTGTTGAATTGGAATAGAAAGGAGGAGTGTCAAATACACCAACTTCCAAACACTGGGCAACATCCTCAGGCTCTGGGAGACGCTGTACCATAGGTCGTGCGACATTTCCAGCAGGATTTCTTCGGATGGGACCACCCTCAGTGCCTGGGGATGGAGAGAAGAGAGAAAACAATACACAGAAAGTATCCTTTGCATGACTGAACCATGGAGAAAAAAATCCCTCACAAATGACTTTACACTGAATGAATGGGTCAGTTCCTTGTGTCAGGCTAAGAATCTTCATGCAGTCCTGTGTTCTGGAACCTTTGTACCAGGATGTAAAAAAAACATCTAGAGGCCTCTTACTGAAGTTTGTTGTTCTCTAAGTGCTTTGGGGAAATTTTCTATAGATTTTCAATGTGATTTCCTGATGAGATGGAGGACAACTTTTGAGGATATCCTGACAGAGTAGCCGGGGAAAGGACTATAGCTGATTATGTGTATGACCAACCCAATACTGGATTGGGTTGTAGGAATTTTCAAATTTTTTCCCCTATTTCCATGACAGTGCTGAGTTGTGGCTTAAGGGTGATGAATGTACAAGAAACCAACTGGGATTTTTTTAACTTTTTTAGTTTGGGTAGGTGTGCTAGAATCCAATATTACTCACATTCACATGGTTAACATGGGGATTTGTTAGGTGTTTGCATTTTAGGTGCAGAATGCCATGAAGGTGATAAGTGGAGTAGTCAGAAGAACACTTAAGCTTCATTTAAGAAATTACACTATCAGATTTCGCCATTTATAGTGCAGGAGCTGAATAGATACTCCACAAGAAGAGAAGGGAAGAATTTTGTTCTTCTTCTGCTACAAGTTCCTGATCAAATTTTGAACTACTTGGTGTAAGACAGATGACGGGACGTGGATCATAAGAATATTAAAGACTAAGAATATTAAATATTAATATTATATTCTTTATGTATTTATATCCTTATATAAATATTAAGAATATTTAAGAATATTAAAAAAACGCTTTAAGACTTTTTCACTGGGAAAAGCCATTGCATTGTAAAGTACTATATTTATTTATTATTAAGAGGATTTTCTCTCCAGATGTCTTCCATCATTCATACTTACTGTTACAGATGGTTCCCAAAGTTTCATAGTCTTCCACATTTTCACATAGCACTCTCCACTGAGAGAAGATTGAGTTTTGGCTGATAAGAGTGACATCAAAATTGCTTCTAGCTCCCATCAAGTCATCTGAGCAGATATCACAAGTATTTTGTCCTGTTGCAAAGTTCCAGTAGGGCAATCCAAAACTAGGATCCTGTAACATGTTCTAAACCAAATAAATATAGTGTTATTACACATGTGATGCAGACAGCTATAATATTTACTGCTAGAAGGATGTTAAAAACAGTTAAATTAATCTTAATAAGATTCAGAAAATTGCCTCATAGAGGAGAGGAACTCTATGGAAAAATTATGTAAAACCTTTTGGTAGTTTTTCACATTGATGCCTTTTTCAACAGAACAGATGGTTGGACTATTGAACTGAGTCATGGATCTCTCTCATTAATAAGACAGTACGTCTTCCATGAAACCATACTGTGAATAGTAAGAAAAAGAAATTTATGCTGAGACACCATTTTCCAAATATTTTTAATGGCCTGTGAGAAAGAGCAGTGTTTGTAGCACACAATAACTAAGACAACTGTGGAATGACTGATGGAAAAGTAAAGAACAGGAGTAGTGGCTCTTCAAATTGTCATGGTTTGATTCCAGTACAGGTTGGAGTTGAGCAGTTGTGGAGATGGTAAACCAAATTACTTTTACTAATGATCAAGTCTAGTGACATAAATAGGAATATATGTTAAATCACAAAGAGATAGAACTTCTTAGGTCTTCCAAATAGTGAAATTACACTGATGTCAAATATAAGCTTTGGAAGGGAGTTTGTGCCTCAGTCTAAAGTAAAGCCATTAAAGCTGATGAAAACACTGCGGTTATTTCAGGCACTATTTAATCGTTACCTTGAAAACCTAATTCTTGTTTTTTTAAGAGGGATGATGGTCCATAAAATGCTATATTTTATTTATGGATAGGCCTGCATAAGAGAAGGGAAACAAGAGAATTGCTGATTTATGGAACAAGGTATAACAAAACATTAATTTCTCTAACCAGTTAAGTAAACAAAATGCGATTCTGAATTCCCAAACCATCTCTGTTTCCCTTTCTGTAAAATTTCTGATGATTTGGTCATTTTTATTCAAGAATCATGACCTCTAGATTAAAAATACCACCAGAAATAATATTGTTGGTACAATAAAATGTCTTATATAGATATATATAGAACTTGTATCTATTTTTATGAGAGATTTTTATGCAATTACTCTGATTAAAATATTACTTTTAGAAACTCTATAAAAATGACTGTCTAAAATCTAAATGCACTTAATTAAATTCAGTGTACCCAGTCAGTTGCTGAAATTGAAGCAAAATTATTTCATGATGTAGAAGAAGCTGCTATCATTTTTTTGCCTATTGTAATATAGAGAGAAATTATTTAACTGTACAAAACATAGCATGAACACATGACTCAACAGTAATATGAACTTCACCTGCATGTCTCTTTCAAGTTGCAATAGATGGTACCTATGCCATGTGACAAAAGCTGGTCCCTCATGAGAGAAATCAACTCCTCCGAAACTCTGCTGCCCTGCACCAAGGAAAGTTTTCCTGACAGAATAATAATGAGACCACACAAAGTAGTTATAAATGGAGATATTCTCGAACTGTGGTGTGTTGCCATCTGGTCCAAATATTTCTTCACGTCGTCGTGTGGCAATGACAATGTCAGGGTGGATTGTCACCTTGGCCTGGTGCAAGGCATTCACAAAACGATTCCTTTCTTCTGTGCTTAGATCCAAAAGATTCCTTCTGACTGTGATAATACAGAAGAAGCAAGTTACCAAAGTTACTCATCTGAACCCACAGAACTAATTTATTGTGTTCCTAATATCTCTGTCTAAGTCCCTTTTTCACAAAGAATTCATATTTTTTTTTTTTTTATTGGGACAATTCGCTGAGCATAAATAGCAAAAGTTATTTATCATGAGAAAGGCTGAAACAAAAATAAAACCTCAAACCTTGAGATTTTAGTGCTTTTAGAAGTACTGTTGCAGATTATCTTTCCATTCTGTCAGAGTAATTACAAAGTGCTTTGTCGTACAAACCTTTCAGAACCTCATCCAATATACTTAAGGTCTCCTATGGTACTACTCTACAAGAAATGAATACTATAAAACAATTTATAATAACCAGAAATTCTGATGTTTGGCAAGATAGTGAAGAAGTGCATCATTTATGCTTGAACCTTTGTAGGAAAAATGGGATATTCACCAGTGAATTATTGTGAATTTATCACAGTACACTATGTCTCTTTAATGTCATTACATGACATTATTAACAGTAGCCATTTATTAGTCCTTTTTACTAATATACTCAAAATAATTTAAAAATATCGTTATCCACATAGAGAAAGTGAAACAAGGAAGTAAACTGACTCTTTGAAATACCAGTATTTCAGCAAGTAGAACAGAGTTCAGACCACCTCAACCCCTCTTTCATCTGGTCTGAGAAGATTTCGGTCTAAGTTTAGACTAAGATGCAGGCAGAAGTCCTTACAGTTATTCTTCAATGTGTACTTATTTTCATTATAAAAAAAATACTGTAAAAATCAGTGATTGTCCAAATGAGTGATAGATTATGTTGACACATGAAGCAACAGGTCTTCAGCATGAATCTACATGAAGAATACAAGGGAATTTCATTTCACTAGATAAGCTTGTTTGGGTGAGGAATATTTTGATTTTTTTGAACTTTAAATATATACTTCTGTGAAACATGAATTTCATTTCATCCTGAAATGCTTTTCTTTTTTGCATAACTGAAGTGATATGCTAACCCTCATCACTGAAGAATTATTTGGGAGTGTTTTAAGTAGTGAACTACAAATGTCCATCTAATTTTGATTTATGTATGCTTCTTAACCTTTTTCTTTTTCAAAGTATATGCCTGAAACACAAGAAATAACTGTGACTATTATTAAAACTAGTCATGAATTGAGAAGATTTGAAGACACAAAACTACATCTTAGAACTATTTAATATGGATATGCGAACAGTAATCCAGTAATTATTTTTAAAATCTGACCAGATAGACCCAGGGCTAAGGATGGTCCAAAGAGGTGACTTCCATGGGGAAACTTAAAGTATAATAAGAAGCTAATTTACTCTTTTTAAACCCATGTTATTATGCATGATATATCTGATTTGCTTAGGGTTTTACTGAGTAGTAAAGGATTTAATAAGAGAGAAAAATGAAAAGTATCCTTGTATACTCTAGAAAATCAGCTAAATTTGCTTTTTACCTGTCTCTAGATTTAGATTGCTAGGTTTGTGCATGTTAACATTTGTTTCTTTGTTATCCTTCAGAGTTATCATCATTGTAATACAGAACAGACCAGAACACCAGAGAGTACAAGCCGGTTTAGCAGATCCAAGACATGAGTCATAATTTCTGCTTTCTAATTTGCTTCTTGGAGTTAAAAGGATGAAAAAAATTTCCTAAGATCTTTCTTATAGCCTACAGGATTTTTTAAAAGGAAATCTTCTTGTTAAAAGTTTGATTTAGTAAACAGTGCTTTGTTAGCCATTGTTGTAACATGCATTCATATTCATGGAACATTTTCTATCTGGTGAAAACAATGTCAGCTGATATCTGTTTCTGCACTGCACATTTGTGCTAGAAACCTCTTGTTTCTCATGTCAATAGAACCCATATCTCATTTGAGGATTTATGGATTTTACAGGATTTCAGTAACACCTTTAAAATTAAAAGTGTGTAAGTTTGAAAATAAAGGCTGAAACCTTCTTCGTTCAGATGATTTTGACTTGAGAATAAGGATCTCTCCCCAAGCCTTCTTGTCTTTTTCAATTTACCTACAGTGCAACAATTTTCCTGAAAGGATTGCATATCCATTTAAAAAAATTTTAGACATTTGTTTACTGATATTTGGGACTAAACTGAAACTGATTAACTCTCAGAAAGGTTCATTTGTTCATCTGAACAGTTCATAGTTGTGACTCAATACCTTTAAAGAAATTGACAGCAACGTAGAAAGGAAAAATTTACAAGGTCAGATACATAGTTTAGAAATGTATTAAGAAGTTTTGAATGAAAAGAGCTGCTGTCACTACTACTTAAAGTAGTCATAAGGTATTAAACATAGTATTATTCCCAGACATACTGACAAACACATATACATGTCTATATACATTGTTTTACTTTTAAATAATTCTAAAAAATATATTTATTTTCTTAATTAATTTCAAATAATTCTTTTTTTTTTTTTTTCAGCTTAGATGTTCTATCCTTTAATGGACTTGGTCCTAATCCTGCATTGCCTACAGGTTTCATTTCTTCCTTTTGTGGGGTAGTAAATGTAAGTATTAGATACACAAGCTGTACAGCTCATGTAGCACCTGCCTTAATAGATCCTACAGCAACATAACATTGCTAAATGAATATAAGAGATATTTTGTATTTTAAAGAAGAGAAACACTCCAGATACATTCAGAAGCAAGTGCTGATAAGGCAATTTTCATCTCATATTTCTGATGCTCTTACCTATATTAATCTGTTGGCTACAGGTGGGTCCAGTCCAGCCAGGTCGACATGACCCACAGTTGTAGCCAGAGAAGTTACCATTGCACCGGCAGGTTTGGTTAAAGAAACGAATGGGCCATTGCTCACGGTCATCCCGCCCATCATGGATGTACTGTGGGCCGTGTGGGCGTGAATCCGCAGTCACCTGCACACACCGGCCCCTTCCCGTGGACACGCCACACCGGTCAGTACCTGGCCCGAACACAGGGAAATAGTCTGGGCAACACATGCCGCTCCTCAGGGACTCAACAGTTGCACACTGACGAGGGAACTGAGCTCCAACTTGGTTCAACATGCTAAGTGGTAGCAGAGAAAGGAAGAGCAGCGTGGGGATCTGCATGACAGCAGGTCAAGCAGAGCCGGCTCGTTCCAAGAGCTGGCTGTCCACAAATGCTGACTTTCCTCTCCTGTGATGGGACACCCAGGTCCCTCTATGGAGAGAGTGAGAAAGAGAGAGAGAAAGAGAGAGAGAGAAGAATGAAAACAAGTAATACAAATCTCCCGTAGGCTACCCCTTCCATGCCAGAAAATTCCTTTTAACTGTACACTTCAGTACACCGTCTGAAAAGGCAAACAATTCTGACCACAGATGCTAATGTTCTTCTAACAACCTGCACGAGATACAGTAACTATACAGATATATATTTGCTCATTGACTTCTAAGTTCTTACAAATTGTTCATTCACAATGCACGCCTACTGGTCAGATTTGCTTCACTATCACAACATGCTAAAACTTGATTAAGACACCAGTTTTCTGAACCTTTTATTTTCACCCTCCCTCCCCTCCCCCTAGTTCATGCCTTTCTTTTCTGAATTAAACTAGTGCATCTTGTTCTACACTCAGCAGTTCTCCTCTGTATTCCCTTGCTGCTTTCTAATGACAGCTTGATCAAAAGGTGAAGTTACACTGCTGCATGCATTGTACCTGTTCTCTCTTCCTGGTGTCCCTCCACTGCTGAGATCCTGCTCTACCTCTGCACGTCCTGCTGCTGTGTCTCACCCAAAATAAGCACGGCTAAATTCTCTCCTGGTTCAGTCTGATTGCTAATCCTTCTTCTACCAACACAGTATGGCTTGGCCTCACCCTCCTTCCTCTATTAATCCCCTTTCTACTTCAGTGCATTTCTCTGGACTTTAAGTACTTGAACAGCACATGATTTCTTTCATGCTTATCTCCTTGTGATTTTACAAGTTTTAGCAAAGGTCAGAGACAAATACTTGAATTCAAAACAGAACAAATGTGAAGGTTTGGTTTTTGATTTTTTTTTTTTTTTAATTACTTGCAAAGAAAGGCTCACTTGAAAACAGACAAAGAACACTTGGGAAAATCACATTTAACAGACACTAAAAAAAAATTCTTCAAATGGCATTTTCAACATCAGCCAGAAGTAGGTGACTAAGATACGTTATTTGTAAAATAAAACACTCTAATCTCAAATTTACAGTTTTTATTTTAAGTATTTATTTTGATGCTAAAATAAAAAAGCAATGATCATATTGAAATTTCCCAAAATGCTAAGTTCTGAGAAGGTGCTATGAAACAAAAACATAGAGAGGTAACGAAACAGAGAAAAACCATCCCTGAAATGAATTAAGTGCTTCTTTCACCTTTGCAAGGACAACTTTCACTGAGTAAAAATGACCTTATTCAAACTCTAACTCTCTTTCTGAACTTTCAGTAAGAATGGATTTCAGTGAGGTGAAGATATTTTGTGAAGAAACATCTTAACTGGCACCAGGATAAAACACTAACAAGTTTTCCGGGAAAAGGTTCAACCACCGTATAACTGACATCAAGCAGAAAACAGATTACCTACTTCTTCTTCTGCTTCCCTATAAGCAAGTCACAGTGCAAGAGTGGGCCCAGTTCTGCCAGAACACAGAAATAGCTTTTTTGGTCGTTTATTCTTACCAACCTGCAGTGCAACACAGCCGTGAACTTTGGCCCCTGTACCATGTATAACTGAACATGCTATAGCTTGCTTCAGTGTAGGACTTAGGCTTTGAGTATACTTCTCCATATCTTTAGTATACTTCTCCATATCTTTAGTATACTTCTCCATATCTTTAGTATACATTCTCCATTTGCAGAAGGGAATATTTACTAATCCTTAAATTAACTTTTTTCCTTTTCTGACTTTTGTTTCATTCTCCATTTTAGCATATATTCATTTCTTTACTAGTTTTTTCTGCTTCTTTTCAACCTAAAACTTTTTCTCTTTGAACATGTCTATTGGGACACATGTGACACAATTAGAAGGTAAACCATAGGTAGTAAAAAAACTCTTGAGATTTTATCTGAAAAGAACTCCAAGTTCAAAGAATAAAACAGGTTTTAGCTGTGAATATTTAGCAAATACAGCAAATTCATAATAAGCTTAGAGGGTATAAATCCTGTTCCTTAGACAAAACCTCAGTAAACCAGAACAAACAGATGTACTGACGGGGGTTTGCTGGCATCATAAAACTTTCCCTTGTAATGATGGACATGTTTTAGAGCTTTTGCATAGAACATACCTATGAATGTTTTACAACAAACTACTAGAGCTTCACCATTGTGGATCATTTCTATTGTTTGCCCCCAGGTGTTCCCTTGAGTTTCCTGTTGGAAATATTGCAGAACAGTTTGGTGAAACACAATCCTTTTTATAATTTTTATTTTGATATTCTTGCCTTTAGAGACTCTTGCACCCCTACTGTGCCTGGGGTGATTTGACCTTGGAGATTATCCAGATCTGTGTTTCTGTGGCTCTGTTCTGATAGGGCTTGTCTATAAAAGTAGGATAAGTAGGAAGAAGTCAATGTCTGAACCTCTAGCTCACTAATTGCCCGTGTGGACTAAAATACCTGAAAAGAGAGTTTAGCTGTGGTCTGTAGTCTAATCTACCGGAGAAGGTTTTGAAAATCTAACCAGTTCTATTTGAGCTTCAGCGGTGATTAAAGCTGAGTTACTGATTCTAACTGACCTCATGCTGTTAGCTGTACAGTCAAATATCATTTCTCTGGGAGCTACCGTAGGGTTTTTGCTAAGTGCCCAAGATTTACAAATTCTTTAAAACAATATATACTTTGAGAGTTACCACAGTTCATTAAAAATTTTATTCCCAATCACAAGACACGCAGACCTCTAGATATAGCAGATTTTGCCAACTTTGTCGAAGTTGCATGGGAAAGAGTTTGGTATTATTACTATTGTATATCTCCTCGTGTGATGACACTAAGCTGCAAGTATTTTTCAGCTGAATATTGGAGCAGTCAAGTGGGTGAATTTGGCAGCTGGTAAATGAGCAGCTGAAATGCAGGTAACAGACTCATCTTCAACTGATGGCAACTGACCCATGATTTACATTACCTGTCGGTCTTGGCTAGGTCTCAAATGTCTTAGCTTCTACTTGTTAGTGTTGGTTTGGATTTATTTTTCTATTTTCCTTTTCCTTGTAAGTACCATCACTATTCAATCTTTTCACAAAATAATCCAGCCCCTGAGTTTGCAAAGACAGCTTTGAATTTTTTTGAGTTTCTTTTTCGTTCCCACTAGAAGAAAATAATACTGATTATATGAAAACCAAAACAAACTACTGTGATAACTGGGGGTTTTGAAGAGCAGTCAGAACTGACCTTCTAAATACATCGTTTTCCTTCCCATATCCAAACATCTCAGTACAAATACAAACATTCAGAAAATTTAGGATCACAAAGAAATCCAAGTTATGCAGGGGAATTTTCTTTATGAAAAGAGAATTATGAGAACACATTTAATCTTCATCTCTCTCTAGGTGTGAAAACATGAAAATATAATTTTCCAGAATGCAACTGTGTGTGTTATAAAATAAAATTCAAGGAAAGTTTGTTTTAACTCATTACATCTCACAAATATTAAAATGAGTTTGAGAAAACCTTGTCACATTTTCATTTGAACTGGGAAATATAATTTCAGATATTTGTATATAAAACTGACATTCTGATTCACTGAATAGGATATATTGTTTCATAAAGAAATTTTTTTTCTATTGTTAACACAGAGGGCTTACTATTTCTTTGTTCTATAACTACACATATATAAAATAAGGTTTATTGAAAGTGCAGGCAAGTTGTCAGAAGAGTACTGGAAAAAAACCCCCTACTTCTTGCAATAATTTTTAAAATTAAACTTGCATTTTTAATGGAAAATTATTACCTGAGATGGTAGGTATGCTAAAGTTTGCTGATGGATAATATAGTCTTGCAAGACCTTTGCCTCTTGAAAATGTCGGTATTTCTTGAGATTTGTCATGGTATGTGATGTGTACACTCTAAAATGTGAAATGTCATTTTTCTTTTTCCTTTTTCCTGATGTAGTGTGGTTTTCACATTCAAAGTAAAGAAACGAGGTCATTTTAACTGTTCCTCCCCCTCTCCCCTCCAAAAAAGAAAAAAAAAGTTCAATTGCAGCTGCAGTGCTTCTTCTAAGGAAATTAAAAGGCAAGATGTAAGAGCAGCACCTCCTGTGAAGCTGGCAGAACCTCTGAAACATTTGTGAAAAATCTGAGTAGGATCCTATTTTCTGTCAGCACCCCGGGGTACATACCCTCTCATGGAGGCCTCAATGGAATAGGTTTGGGGGCTCAGTGCCATAGATTAAGGTGCTCAGTAGGACAAGCTGAAGGGTAGCTCTGTTGCTGATGAGAAGCCAGAAACCCGGGGTGCCCTCCTTCCCTGGGGAGCTCTTTTTCAGCAGTCTATCCCTGTTTCGCATGCCAGAGCCATGTCGCAGCTGCTCAGCAGCCATACCTGCACCCAGGCTGACTGGCATTTACTCTCATCTCCTGGCTCCCCTGTTGTAGCAGCCAGACCTTGCTCCTCCCTGATACCTTCGCTTTCCATCCTTGTGTCCCTGTCATTGCAAGGTGTCCCTGTGCCATATGCCCAATGGCTGCTCTGTGCTATGTAGAGGAAGAATTTGGGACTCTGCTCCGTGCTTGTTCTTGGAATGTGCTTAGGCGTCCTTCAGTAGCAAAGTTTGCCTATTTACATGCATCATCACAGTGTAATATTGCATTGTTAGATAACTGATATAGATAAAGAGTGTGTGAGAACACAAGAAACAAATGTTTCAAGTTGTGAATTTAACAACTTCTGCTTTAACAATCCCCAAACAAATGTTCATGTCTGCAACAAAAGTATCATATATTAAGCCATAGAATAACTGTATATACATAGTGTAACTGTGTACTAGTTTCACAGCCAACACAGAAATTATTTTTACAGGAGATATCTTGGCTACAACCACTGGGATTTTAATATAATTTCTCGTAATGTTTCTTGGAAAAGCATATGTCTGAAAAAGTTAAGAATTACATAAATTTTAGTTATCGGAAGAAAGGAAAATTTCAAAATGAACGCATTTGAATAGATTTTACAGGTTTAACTCTAAGATAATTCCATTCTACTTCAGTAAGCTAAAGAAATAAACTAGGCAAACTTTGGAACCAATTGACATCTCACATCTTAAAAAATAAGAAGTTTAACGAAAAAGCTGTTTTAAAAACAATGAAGATATACATTAATAAACAACCAAATTTCTGAGTTTTCAAAGGAACAGAATTTTTCATAAACACATAGAGACTAATGGCACAGGTAGATTATGACAGCACTAAGCACATTTTCAGAGGACTTGAATATATTTTTTAGCAGATGTCAGGATACTGAGTTTGACAACCCAAATATTTTAAAACTTATTTTCTTTCTTGTTTACTTTTTTTTCAGCTTCTACTTTTTCATCGGGTACTTTTGAAGAAATGTCTCCTTCGTATGAATAAGGATTGAAAAAACAAAATCTGGTTGCTCACAGTACAAGCCAAGTTTTCTCACACTTCATGTTGCTTAATGCCCATTGATGGATGTGTACCTGCCCAAAATGAAGTACTTCCCTGTCACATGCATCCACATCACTAGAAAGAAGCTGTCCACATACAGTAGTGATATTGGATCCTATAATTATGTTTTTTTGGATGGGGGCATTTCTATTTTTTCGTTTCTTACTTGATACCAGCCTACTCACTTTAAAAGTGTGGTTTTTCCAGTTTTCTTCTAGATCTACTCTTTTTCCTTCATTCTTTCTAGTATATCCTTTTCATTTTCATGTTGACAGCTGCATTTTATGCTCTAAAATTTTTCTTTATGTTGCAAGCACCTAACCTGGGCCTTGCACAGTTTCTTACCCCTTGTCCCTACAGGACTCTTTCCTCTTTTGATTTATGGCACTCATAGACCTTTCTGGCCACTCTTTAGTGGTCCTATTAATTTCTGAAGATCTAGTTCCAGTTTTGAATAGGATGTGACTCATCTCGGGTAAGTGCCAGTGCAGTATCACTTTTAGGTGCAGCACTGAGCTAGTCACATATACTCAATGCACCAGTTCTGTATTATCTACAACATCAACTGATTTTTTTGACAGTTTAGGAAACATAGTATCAGATATGATTAAATTAGGCTTTCATCTCTACTTTTGTTGTCCTTTTCTGACTAAATTCTCTACTCTTTAGGTTTTTTCCTCATATGTATATCTTACAAGCCCTTAATTGTTTTTTCTTGCTCTTCTAACACCCTTTTAGAGTTTGTACTAATGAGACTCATTCATAGAATGACATTAGAGGTAGTTAAGATGATGTTTCAACATGTAAGAATTTCACTTTTGTTTTTTCCTCCAATTGTTGAATTTAATATTACCAGTGATTTCAACTGGACTATTTTAAAGAAGAATTACAAAATATACAGAAGTTCCTGTCTAGAACCTTAGGTTCCAAGGTCCAAGGGAGGAAAATCACAAAATGAGACGATCACTGGGGCTTGAAAGGACCTGGTCTGATTAGTCCAACCTGCTGCTTAAAGTGGGGTTGACACTGTATTCTGAAAAGGTTGTGTGGGTTACTAGACATATTAGAATTATAATAGAATATATTATGGAATTTATAGAAATATAATAAATAATTTATTATGATATATAAGACAAATATTGCACTATATTATGTATAATACATAATATTATATTATATAAAATATATGGAATATATATAATATAAGGAATAATAAAAATAAAATAATAATAATCTTCTAATATACATCTGAATATTGGAAAAATCAAAGGATGGAAATGGCTCAACCTGTCTGTGCTGCTGTTCCACTTCTGGGCTGCCCTTGAGGTGACTATTTTTCCTTCCTTAATCTAGACCAGAGCAAGTCTTATGTTTTTCGATGTGAACACTGACAGGCTGCTGTTGGGTGACAGCAAAGCCATGCTCTTCACCTAACTGAAATACCTCCAGTTTTGCAGTTTCTCCTTGTAGGATAAAGGATCTGGCCCCACCACCTCGGTGACCACCACTGAATTTGTTCTAATGCAAGGATCTCAGAGGTACTGAGTAGAGAGAATTATCCACAGCCATCCCCCAGAGCTAATTCCTGGCCCTGCTGACTCCAGCCCACACCCAGCTCTCTCTTTCCAGGACAGGACTTGACCTCACTGCTCTGTTTCCTGAGGTCTTTTCAGCTTCTTTCTCTCCATATCCAGGTCCTACAGGGACTGCAGCCTGGCTCTCAAGTTTGGTGACTACTCCCCCTTGGTGTCAGCTGTAAATTTGATGTACTTGTCCTTAGTACCTTCTCTGGGTCACTGGTAGAAATGTCAAGCAGTACAAGTCCCAGGTTAGGCCCTGTGGCACCCTGCTTGTTTCCCACCAGAGCATGACACATTTTCCTTGTTTTTACCTTTTATTGTTAGAATGAGAGTAGAAGCTCTTCCTTCTCTGGACTTTGGTTTTCCTAATACCATACTGGAATGCCTAGGCAGTGGTTTTCTCTCTTTTGTTGCCGGTCTCCATTTCTACCTTCCATACACTTTAATTTTCTATCACAGCTGTTGTGAGTATTGTGTTTTTTCATATTGGTGTCTCGCTTTGTATATCCTTTTTCCACAGAGAAGAATGGCTCTTGTGGCCCTATGATACTGTTCTCAAGACCTGTCAGATTTTCTTTGCCCTTCAGTGCTGCCTTCAATGGGATTTACTACACCAGTTCTGTGAACAATCCAACATTTTCCTCAAAGCCAGGCTCTGTGCTCTGCTGCTCTCATTCATTTCTCTCCTCAGGACCTCAAACTCCACTGTTTCATGGTCACTACAATCAGTGGTTGTCACATCCACAACTAATTCTTCCTTATTAGTGAATACTAGATCCAACTGTGTGTGGAAACCCTAACTGATCCATAGAGTAGCTGTGCCGTTGGAAATCTCTCCATATCCACACATATCCATACCCATATCTTATACAGAAATTTTCTTGACCGTGATACTTTGTCAGTAGTAATGGGAGTTTAAAGTCTCCCATGTAAACCAGGATTTTTGACTCTGAGGCTTCCTCCAGTGGCTTGAAGAAGTCTTTACTCACTTCTTCACCCTATTTGTGTGGAAGCAATCTCACTTTGTCACCACTACTGCTCTGGGCCTAAGTCATATAGCCTGTAGTCCTTCACATTAAAAACATACATTTGAACACTTCCTTCACATACAGGGCAACCTGTCATTCTCCGTGTCATGTCTGTCTGTCTTTTCTGAACAGCCTGTATCCCACCATCAGAGAACACTTTTAGTGCTAGTATTAGCATCAATATTCATTTTAGTGGTAGCATAGCTCTGTGACAACATACAACATACTGTGACAGCAAGAGCTCTAACTCCTCTTGCTTGTTTCCAAAGTTGCGTTCATTTGTGTGAAGGCACTTGAAGTGAGTCTCTTTGAAACCTATTTCATCCTTTTAAAAAACTGCCTTGCTTCTATCATTTGCATATATCACCTGTGACCTCTGTTTCTTGAGTTAATTGCAAAGAGCTATTATCAGATTTTCTGCTACCTAGTTTAAAATCCTTTTTGCAAGACTGGATAACTGTTGTAAAAGATGTTCTTACTCCACTTTGTCAAGCAGATTCATCCTGTTTATAATGGTCCTAATGCCTCAGACAGGCATTTGTGACTATAAAAGCCAAAGTGCTGCCTGTAATACCAGCCCTTCAGACAACCGTCAATTTTCAAGCTGTATCCTTTTCTACTCAAGTTTTTCCTTTTCATCTGTAGAATGCAGGTGAACACTACTCAGGCTTCGAGTCATCTCTGGTAGTCTTGTTTGCATCCAGAATTTTGTAATACCTTTCCATTTAGTCCAAGTGTCCCTTGACAGCACCACTGTTGTCCACGTGGATGACCAACAAAGAGTATCATTCTGAGACTCAGATAAAACTTGAAAGTATCTCTCTAACATCCCATATCTGAGCATCTGGCAATCAGCAAGTCACCTGTGACAAATGCCAGGTCAGCAGCAGGTGGTCCAATACCTGCAGGAGAAAACATCCAGCCACTGTCATCTCCAATTTCTTCTTCCTGTGCTCAGTGCTTAAGTGTAATGTGCTCTGAAAACATCTCTAGCAGAATTTTCTCCCCTTTCAAAACTATTTGGATACTATACCAGTTGTAAAATTTAAGTTTCCAAGGCAGACAAGTAAACTGTCTTCTGCTCCTCTAGTATATCACAATCTTTTAACATCTCCCTCTTGAAATTCTCCAATCATCATATGCTGAAGTACAAACCAGACTTTAAGTAATTTGTAGCATCTTCACCCCTCTCTTCTCCAGTTGGTTAGGTTCATTGATTTACAGTAAAAGGTAAGCAGACTCCCAAAGAGTTTGCTGTTGTGTGCTCAAATACTTTCATCTTGGATCAGCTCAGCATGTCTTACCATAAATGAACCATACCTCTTACCATACCAATGAATTATACAAGACTGAAGGACAGCTCTGAATACCACAGATGGCTTGCTATCTAAGGTCACTTTCTCTCTGAAATAAGAGTGGATCTGGAATGACAGATATTGCTTAAATGAAGTGCTCTTCTTTCCTAGAGTAGCCTACTGAAAAAGGCTTTTTAGGACATTTTCGAAGTAGGCAAAAAATCTGGATCTGAAATACAAACATCTGTTTGTTTAAAGTATGAGAACACAGTATTCATTCAGAAACTCCTTTCTCTGACACATGAAAAGACATATGATTGTAGTGATACTGCTACAAGTATTTTTATTCCTGTGAAAGAGTACTTTAAAGAAGCATTAAAGGTCAGTGACAGGAAATAGATCCTTATCAACCAAACTCATGGAGACTATATGATGGAACAAGGTTGCCTATTCAGGTAAACTGTCTCTTCATAATTCTTCAGTTGTCATAGTCTTATTCAGTTCTACACATTTGAATAAGCACATTATATTTTGGGTTTTGGGTTATTTCTTCTATTTGGTTGGTACATTCTAACAGTACAGAGCAAGATTAATGTAAAAGAGAGTAAAATTTATTGAATTTCTTTCCCCTGATGAGTAGTGGAAAACAAAGAAAATAAGAATCTATCATTTTAGTGTTTTTCTAGCTTATAATAAGTAAAAAGCATTCAAAACTACTTTCTCAATGCATCAGTAGACAGCTGCAGAGTTTACAATTACCCAGATTTCAGGATATCATGCTGGAGTTTCATTAACTGAACATGTGGAGGTAAAAGAGTATTAATTTATAAATAAATTCTGAAATGACAGGGCAACAAACAACACTGATGTTATTTGATGTGCAGCAGAGAATTTTCTATTTATAACTGGAAACACAACCAATGAAAAACTTCCTGCTGAAAATCTTTTACTTAGATTAGCACTTGCAATGAAACTGATACAAGGTGGTCTTACTGATGTTTGCCATGCAAACTGTAGAAGTACATAATCATAAGCGGCATATAATCTCATTTCTCCTATCTGTACAAACCGCAGGTTTTATCAAATTACTTCTAGCTACAATTACTAAGTGCAATTATAAACATCTAAACCTTAGTACCCTGTTAAATAACCAATTTGCTATAGTAGAAAGGCAGTGGGCCAGTCTCAGCTAATGCAAATCAACACAACCCTATTGGTTTTAATAACACAGAGAACTACAGGCAGCCTGAGGGAGCTTTGCTCATTTGCAATGAAGAGTCGGCTCATTTGTGTAGGTTAACCTTCATCAGGCTTATTTGCTGACAAGAATGCTACAAAAGTAATACTGTTACAAGAAAGTCCTAGACATTCCCAGTTAATTCTGTAATGTACTAGTCTATATTATCTCTCTTTTTGTTAAACAATTGAAAGCCAAAACAGTGACCAACATGAAAATCCACTCAGAGTAACTTTAAAAAACTGGAAATACCATTCTAAAGAAGGGAAATAAAAATATTTCTTTTTACACGTTTTGGAGTATGCATGAGGTTTCTACACACTCTTTAAATTGTTCAGTCTCCTCCTTGTGTCTTTCCTTTGTTGTGTCAGATTTTGAAAGCCCCATAGTAGATAAGATATATCTCATACGTGGAGAAATATTACCAATTTTTCTAGGAAGTTATGTGTATGTTGTACTGTACATTACTCTAAGATTGAAATCTGGATTAATTTTAATTAAAATAGTCAACTATCTTATTGGCAATAATTTTCTCATCTTCATCCAGCAGACGGCATGATGTTTTTCTCAGAGTACTTCTCTTTTTTTTTTGACAAATAAGGAAAATTCTATTTTGACCTGGAGAAAAATGGTATTACTTTTCTTGAAAGCTGGACCTATAAATTCAAGTATAAGAAAGATAAATAAAACAAAGAACAAGATTTTATTTGAACTTTTGATAACCTGACTAAGGAAAACATGTTAAACCAAGTCAAGCAATATTTTAGACAAATTGATATTGCTTTTCTTTAAAGTATCAAATTTTCATAATTAGTCTTACATATGCTGGAAACAGTTTAATAATATAATAATAAAACAAATTAATATAAATAAATAATAATAAATGTGTTTTATAATAATGCTAATGATTTCTGTACATGTCCTCCATATTTAACAACTTTTGTTGTTCTGGAATGGTATCAATGGGCTGAAGTATGGCTGAAAGATGAAACTGGCCAGCAGTTACTTCTGCAAAGCTAAGTGCAGAAAATTTAGTCCATCTTTGTAGTTCAAAAGTTCACCTTCAGCAGGGAAACATATAAGTAATTAGAGTCTTTATTGCTCTCACCAAATACAGTCTAGTACCTAGAGAGACATCTGCGGTTTCAAAATGATGCAATAGAGTTGACAAATGACTACCTACAGAGAAATGAGTGAGACCTAAAAGAGTGTTGCAGATAGGCATAAAAACAAGTAGCACTTGTCTAAGAGTTTGAAATAGCTGCAAAATAGCACACATCACTATTGACTCTTGAAAATGTATGTAAGATTTGAGAGCAGTACTTCAGAGAAACAGACTTACAAAACCACAAGATTATATAGAGCTTCCAGAAAGCAGAAAAAGTGCTGTTGAGCTGGGAATCAGAAGTTTTACTTATGAGTAACTGTTGATGGAATCCAACTCTTCTAGCAGCCCAAGATGGAGGAAGTAAGGTACATTATAGTCCTAGGGACAAACGTGGTTTTAAAGTTGACTTTGTGTTGAGCATATAGTGTGAAGATACTGCTTTGATTGTCACACTGCAGTGGCAGCTGGGCCACATAAAGCTCTGAACTATAGAACAGGAAATTGTCTAACATACTTTCCTATGGGCATTGAACCTGGAATGGCTGCCAGTGGGGAGTGGGGGTGGGGAGTGTCTCTACACACATACAGAGTTTATAGGAATTAAGGCATCCATCACCAACAGTGCTCTGCATCTGCCATGCTACCCCATGATCTCATCTATTTGACTGCCAATGCAAGCTTCAGGAAATTCCTCCTCCTCTGACCCCACTCTGGGGAGCTACTTATCAAGAGGGCATCATAGATGCATTTTGGGCAAGACCACGAGCTACTGAAGTCAAAGGGAATTTTACTGCTTATTTAAAAGTTAACAATGTGAAAGCCATTATGAAAACAAACCTTCAGTAAAATAAACCCAAAACAAAGCAGATAATTCTGTTCATTTATATTATCTACTCTTCTGCCCTTACAAATTGAGTCATCTTCAAGGACAAACACATTGTTTTTCTAACACATCCCTTATAAAACGTCACAAAATTGAAGGCATAAGAGGCGAGATTATTGTTTGGAGTAAACTGTCATAGCTCCAACAAATTATACTGTTCAGGATGTGACCACTGACTTCCAAGAAGTTATGGAAATTTATGTTTAGTAAGAATCAAGTCTTCTGTGCTTCAAGAAACTGAATCTGTATTTTTCTCTTTGCTGAAACAAAGTGGTTTTTTCATGAAAAACAATCTTTCAATGTTATAAATTGAAAGACCTGCTGGATTATACATGCTATCTTGTGGAATTTTGTTCCAGGCCTTGAAAAATGTGAAAAATACTGGCAGAAGATTAATTTTTTCCTTAAAATTTTGTTTTTCCTTTGATAGCCACATAGCCTTTTGACTAAAGAAATTAATTGTGCACTGGTTAATGTAGCTCAATATCTTATATTTCACAGATCAAAACGCTTTGTAGAGAAGTATCCTACCAAGCTAATATATAATTGTTTTGTATATTATCTTTAATGAGTAATCACTGACATATTTGCAAAGTAAGTGGAAAACAACTCAGTGCAAGGAAAACCTCTTAGCTACTTATAGACAAGAGAAAACTAAATGATGTCAATGTTTTTCCCAAAGCACACTGAAATTAATATCAGTTTTTCCTTTGACTCTTCTGGACTGTAGACCAGACCCATCATGACAGGGATTCCTAATATGCAACCACAAATGTCTTGCTCTAAGAAACAGAATGTTTAAGCCTCTCAGTGAGCTTTATAAATTAGCTTAATAGCTTTGATGACAATCACTTAACATTTATGAATTAAATTGGGGAAGATTTTCTGGTTTTATGCAATCTTTGCGACATTTTTGTCATGTCAGTAGCCTGGGAAGCGTTTTCATTTGCTGAGGTAGAGAAACTGGTGCTGGTGCATTTGAAATCAAGACTAAAAGACAGAGCGAAATGTTCCTAATTATAGGAAAAAGAAATACTTTTTATTATTTTTATAACCCAGATATCAAAATAGAAAGCATTACTTTCCATTTTTACCACTACTTTAAATCAGGTCTCATAATTAAGTTAAAATCAGGGAATCACAGAGTATGCCAAATTGGAAGGACCACTGAGTCCAATTCCTGGCCCTGGACACAACCATCCCCAAGAGTCACATCATGCGCCTGAGAGCATTGTCCAAATACTCCTTGAACTCTGTCAGGCTTGATGCTGTGACCACTTTCCTGGGAAGCCTGTTCCCAACCACTTCCTGGGTGAAGAACCCTTTCCTAATATCCAACTGAAATCTCCCCTGACATAGTTTCAGCCCATTCCCCCAGGTCCTGCCACTGGTCACCAGAGAGAGGAGATCAGTGCCTGCCTCTCCTATTCTCCTCACAAGGAAGTTGTAACTGCAATGAGGTCTCCCCTCAGTCTCCTCTTCCCCAGGTTGAACAGAACAAGTAATCTCAACCACTTCTCATATGGTTTTCCCTCAAGGCCCTTCACCATCTTCATTGCCCTCCTTTGGACACTATCTAAGAGCTTAATATAGAGCTTTCTTATATTGCAGTGCCCCAAACTGCACACAATACTCAAGGTGAGGCTGCCTCAGTGCAGAGCAGAGCAGGACAATCCCCTCCCTTGACCGGCTGGTGATGCTTTCTTTGTCTGATGCCCCCAGGACGCGGTTGGCCCTCCTGGCTGCCAGGGCACTGCTGACTCAGATTTGACTTGCCATCGACCAGGATCCCCAGGTCCCTTTCCATGGCACTGCTTTCCAGCATCTCATTCCCCAGGCTGTATGAACATCCAGGGTTACCCCATCCCAGGTGCAGAATCCGGCACTTTCCCTTGTTGAACTTCATGTGGTTGGTGATTGCCCAGTTCTCTCATTTGTCAAGGTCTCTTTGCAGGACCTCCCTGCCTTCGAGGGATTCAGCAGCTCCTCCCACTTTTGTGTCATCTGCAAACTTGCTTAGTATCCCTTCAAGTCCTGTGTCCAACTCATTTATGAAGATGTTGAAGAGCACAGGGCCTAAGATGGAGCCCTGTGAAACCCCACTAGTGACAGGTCACCAGTCTGATGTCACTCTCTGTCCTTGACCCGTGAGCCCATTGATCACCCACGACAGGATGTGTTTATCCAGCTGTGTGGTGGATACTCTGTCCAGAAGGACCCTGTAGGAGACAATATTGAAAGCTTTCCTGAAATCCCCAAAGATTGCATGAACTGTCTTCCCTTGATCAGTTAGGTGGGTTTCCTTGTCATAGAAGGAAATGAGGTTTGATAATCAGGACTCTCATGAAGCTGTGCTGGCTGTGATCAATGACTGTGCTGTTTTTCAATATTTCCTAGGATAATCTTCTCTGTAACTATATCATGCACAGCAAGGGAGGCTGCTGCAAGTAATAATGTTAATGAGAGTAACAGTGACAGTCTGTCCTTTATTTTCTTTAGCACAGTGTTAAGCTATTACTTCCCAGAAGAAATATCTGCAGACTGATTTTGAAACTGAAGTTCATATTTTTTATTTATTAATAGTTCTAATGATGTTATTTTTTTGCAACAGAACAACAGAGTCCTTCATCAACATCAGTCCTAACAACTGCACTAAAGCCCTTTAATGTGTCTCAGTATTTTCAGTCATATAAGACTGTTGTATTCATTTTAAGATGTGCACTGTTTTATAGTGCTGCTACTGAGCCATTAGATCTGAAAATGGACCAGTGTTTCATTCCAGTTTTAACTCAAGTTGATACACATTAAGAATTTGTGTTAAGGACTAAGGACTAACTGATGTTAAGGACTAACTGATGTTAATAGACTAAGTCTCATAAGTCTACTTAAAGCCCTTGGGAGTTTCATTTCAGAGAAGTCCTGAAAAATCTCACTAATTCTTGATATCCTCAATGTCACAGATTAAGCTAAAATACTTGATGTACCTGATAATCTCTAAAGGATATTCACATTATCCCTTTCTGAATACTATGAGCTATCTTATTAGCCTTCAAAAAATTTTGTTTCTTCTAAAAAAACCCTGTTAACCCCTGCAACACAGTAGGAAATCTATATATTAAAATCTAACAAGCTGGGAATACAGCTTCAACTTCTCTACGCACCTGGTCCATTTTTTGGGGGGTTTTCTATGTGGACTTAGTGTCCTCCTTCAGTTG
The DNA here is from genome assembly GCF_003945725.1 of Corapipo altera. Classification (NCBI taxonomy): domain Eukaryota; kingdom Metazoa; phylum Chordata; class Aves; order Passeriformes; family Pipridae; genus Corapipo; species Corapipo altera. Next base: position 18,785,870 of record NW_020884875.1, on the reverse strand, counting down.
TACTTCAAAGGAAAAGCTCCCTAAACAAATGAGAGAGAAATGCTGACTAACCTTTGATTCTATGGGCAGTTAATAAAACACAACATGATGAAATATTTTTATGAATATTTTGATGAAACTATCACCTCTTACCTAGAAATCCTTAATTGAAGGACGACTTAAATACATTAATGTTAATATGAGCCTTATTAACATTAGGAGCCTTAGGATATGAGCCTTAGAGGGTCTCATATCCCAATAAAGAAGATCAGCTATGAAAATTGATTCCATTACTGTGAAACAGTGGAAGTCAAACTGTGTATGTGCATTTCAGGCAAGGGTCACAGGCTACTTCTAAATGCTGTGAGATTGACCCAATATGCAGAAAGATTTATTGGTATGTCATAGATATCCTTTAACACTTCACAATACCATTTATTGACTAGAAGGCTCTGTGATAACTTCTCAAGAAAATGACTGAACAAAGAACTCAAAATCAAACAGGCATGTAGGGCAAATTTGCCTAATGAGTGCAGACACTTATAACTATAGAAAATCTTAAGCTATTTGCTGAATGAAGTATTCCTAAAACCGTCAATTACTGTAAATATATTTTCAGGTTTTTCAGTATAAATGGATCTTTTTAGGTAATAATTTTTCTGTCAATGATTATGTGTCAGATATAAATGACAGCACATTTAGCCATAGTTTGTTCCTTATATCTTTCTGCATTTTTTGAATGAACTTGTTGATATACTTGTGATAGATTTTGGAAGGAAAAACCCCCTCTTTTTAAGATTACATATATTGATACAGACTTCTATTAATTGTATTCCACCTTCTATTAAATAGATACTTCATTATGTTTTCCATATTTTTGAGGGGAGAATAATGTTTGGTTGGCCAGCCTAGTCATCCTCATTTTTTGTTTCTCATGATGATATTTCACCATCAGCACCCTTCCAGCCTGAGAGCATCTCAAGTAGAAATGATCTCTCACAGAATTTTCAGTCATTTTTAGTAGCAATAACAATTTGTTGTTGAAACTTGCAAAGTTCTCACCACCAGCAACATTATGTTTCAATGAATTGAGCTGCTTACATGCATTCCACACAGTTTTTCAGAGTATATAAATAATATTTTGTATTCATCTAGGGATGGACTTGAATGCAGGGAAAACAAAGACCTAATCTCTAAACAAAATACTGTCAAATGCAAGGAATGTAAGACAATTTTTTCATAAATTTATGTAGTAAACAAAAGAGTAATTTCAGCTAGGAAAAGAAGAAGACTGAAATTCCTTTCAAATGTTGCAGTTTCTTAACACTTTCTGAGTCTTTCTGAATGCATTGCAGCACTTTGGAGGTAATATTCTTAATTTTCCAGATGAAAGTTCCTTTCTCGATTCACTGTTAATCTACTCTGCATCCTCCCATAAGGCTGCAAATGCATTAACCACATTTCATATTACACTTTTAAGGCAGGGTGTGGGTGGTGCTGGGTTTATTGATAAAATGATCAATTAATTTTTACTATTATTGCATTTAAAAGCCTTGTCTAGGAACCAGTGGTGTCATATACTGTAAAAAAAACTGAACAAAATGAAACCTGACGTAAGATAAGAGACAATAGAAGTACAGAATCCCCTCACAGGACAATACTTGTCTTGATAGAAGGGCATAACTTCAGCAGAATAGCAAATCAACTATTACTAGTCTTTTTAGTGGACATTGTAGCTATGAAAATGTGAAGGAAATAATTGAAAAAGTATTATATGTGGGCATAGGTGATCCAGCAAGTCTGAATGACAGCCTAAGGAAAAGCAGAATGCATTCAAAGAAATAAAAATTGTGTCTGATCCTGTGGGAAATAAAAATAAGTGACACAGTACTGAAGAAACATGGTCAGTAGGGAAGGAAATAGACAGGGAAGACTCTTCCAAGAGAAGAAAATTTGCCTTTGTTAGATAGAGAAGAGAAATCAATGTGAAGGATGAAAAATTGTTGTTGTGAAATTAGCAAAAACCATGTAATGTTTTAATATCATTCCAATCTGAAGACCTCCTGTGTTCATATTAAAAAGAAAAATCTCCATATCCGTCACCCTGTGAAATGGTTAATTGCAAGGTAGGGATTGAAAGCAATATATAGAACGTGTTTATGTGAAGTACAAGAGGATTTGGTTCTCAACTTGCTCTAAGTATTATTCTCTGTTGTTCCCAGAATAAATAGTATTAACTACAGAGTAATTTAAAGAAATATATTTAATTATGTCTTGCTGATAAAGAAACACAATGTATATAAGAGAATAACATTATGTCAAATATAGAGAAAGTAATATTCAGTTTAAGAATACCTAAAAATTTGAGAACATTCGTGAGATTTGATTTTTCACTATTTGAAACCTTATTCAGTAACATAAAAGCTGAATTAGGGTTTGAGCAGGATTCAAGTCTGTCACTGAACATCTACAGCAGATATATTAAATACAAAATAAATTTACAAGAAAGAAAATTGTTCACTGAGTTTAAAAAAAGCTAGATTTTTTTTCTCCTTCAGAACAAATTCTACTGTCTTCCAGCATAAAATCATACAGGGACAATGTATTTAAACACTGTATGTTGTTTTTATAAAGAGAAACAAAATGTATTGCCTAAAAAACCCTAACAATTCTTGCACTGTATCTGTGTGTGTACTTCATATATGCAAAAACGTCTATGCTCATTAGGAAAGACAGAGGCTGTAAATTACTCTTGATGTCAAAATTTTTAACAGTTAGTTTCTTTTAAAGCTCAATATAGCACACTTAATTTTGTATATATGACACTCAGAATGAAAAAAAAGGGTACAACTTTTCAGAAATAAAAAGTCGTGTGCTTTGTAATTGTGTTCACTGGATGTTTCCAAGAGAGGGAGTTATCTTGGACTTCTGTGGGCTCAGAGCACTCTGATTGCAGTGATGTCATTTCAGCAGCAAAAGTTCATACAATAAGCTGCTGACATTCAAGAATAATGTAACAAATCTTAGGTTGTTAGTTCAACAAATATTAAGACCGGATGATCAGATGCACTTCAGCAAGGTTTTTATGCAATATTTCACCAAACATGTTACATTTACATCTGCCTTTATAAATAAACATAGTCAGAAAATGTAAAACTAAGCAAATATACGTTATATATATGTACTTTTTTAAACTCTTACTAGAGAGAGAGAAAAAGGATGATAACCATGCTTTGTATCATCTTTCAGAAAACATATTGATTGAAAGAACAGGAATTTAGAGATGCCATCACAAACAATTTAATGAGATAGAGAATAGAGCCTGTTACCCACCTGTTCAAACCCATGACATTCTAGGGAGTATCTAGAGTAGGCTGGAGGAAAGTTAAAGAAGTCAGATGTATAGACAGCATCCTCTTACACTTCGTGAAGACCTCTTCAGTGAGATGCCCTGGAAATAGGATTGCTTAACTGGTGCAGTTTTCATTCAGACCAGCTCTCCCTCATTGCCCTGATCCCTTCAAATTGCAATGAAATATTTTGTAGTTGTATTTCAACATTAGTCTGGAAGCTCAACTGACACTAAAAAGCAATCATAGCTGTGTATCAATGATCAGCAATTTCTGCAAGGTGGCTCTGACAATTGAGAGTTACTAGCATGCTTGAATTTGGGAGTCTTTTTATTATTAAGTCAGAAAGGCAATTTTCCATTTGAAAGCCTCCAGATCTTTTGATTTTGTGTGTTTTTCCAAGGTTATCTATTTCTTCAGACTTATTTTTGGCTGTTAAATGTTGAATGGAATGAAAATGATGCACTATACGTAAGTGAACAGAAATAACTGCTAAGGCTCAACATGATGGCCAATTTAGATCAGGCACTAAGGCTAGGATTTACAATGTCTAACCGTGGATATCAACATGAGAACTAGTCATGGCAGGCTCATTTTACAGTCTATAGAAAGAAACAAATACTTTTATAATGCAATGCAGCTCATACCAAAATAAAGACATTTGAACAGCATCTATTTCCCACCATTTCCTGCAATGACAGCCATGCATAGCTAATTTGAATGTAGAAGATCAAAGTTAGCTGACATGAACTGAACCTTGAGCTTCTGACAAAGAAGTTTATTCAAAAATCCTACTGACATTTATTTACACTGTATATTTGACAACCTTTTAAAAGTATAAAGTTTTTAAAATTTTGATTATACTCTACAATCATTGTGCAAAGTGACTCTTTAACATATTTGAAGCATTTTTCTTCTATCAAATAATTTCTGTAACAATGAATTGAATATATTTTTCTGCAATGAAAGCAATTATTCATGAAGGTCAATTAGTTTCTTACTTTTAATAAAGCCATACTACAGTTACAGTATAGTTTGGCAGGCTGCAGTATTAGATTTTTTGCAAAAGTTAAAATATCTGATCTCTTTATTAGCAGTCAGTATGGTGGTACATGCAAGATTTGCATCATAACCATGTGCGATAGTCTGTGATATCATTGGCAAATCTATGACTAAAGGAGGTTTTTTAGTAAACATGACAACTATCTGGAGAGCAGGTTGGCAGAGAAGGCCCTGAAGACCAAGTTAAATATGTCAGTAATGTGCCCTTGCCACAAATAAACTAAATGGAATTCTAGAATCCATTAAGTGCGGTATTGTCAGCAAGTCAAGGTGATCCTTCCCTTTTATTCATCACTGGTGAAGCTACATGTGGTGTACTGTTTCAGTTTTGGGTTCCTCAATACAAGTTAGGCATGGACACACTCGATAGAGTCCAGTGAAGGGTCATGGAGATGTTCAAGGGATGTTGAAGGGAGTAACAACATCAGCTTCTGTAAGGAAAGGCTAAGAGAGCTGGGGCTGTTTATCCTGGAGAAATGAAGGGCTCAGTGGTATCTTGTCAATGTATATGCATGGCTTAGGAGTAGTAGAGAGTGAATACAGAAGATAGAGTCTGGTTTTTTTCAGTGATGTTCAGTGTCCGAACAACAGGCAATGGGCACAACCGTCAACACAGGAGGTTCCCTCTGAACATCATTTTGTCACAGTGAGGGTGACAGACCACTAGACTAAATTACCCAGAGACATTGTGGACTCTCCATCTTTGAAGATATTCAAAAGCCAGCTAGTCGTGGTCTTGGGGAATTGGCTCAAGGTGACTGTTGGATGGTTACAGGCTCTTCAGGAGGAATAGGCAGGGCACAAGAGGTCCAGGGGCAGCACTGTATGTTATAGAATGATTAGAATGTGTGGTAATGCCACAGTTGAGAACCTCTGGGTAAAAATCAAGGGGCAAACAAATAATGTGGATCTTATCATGGGAGTCTGCTATAGACATCCTGGTCAGTATGATTTTCGAGCAGGGAATTGGGAGAGTTCCCAGCTGACTGGAATTGTCCCGATTTTCAAGAAGGGCAAAATGCAGGACCTCGGAAAGTACAGGCCTGTCAGTCTCACTTCAGTCCCTGGTAAAGTTATGGAGAAGATTATTCTGGGAGGTATTGAAAAACACCTGAAAGACAGCACTGCTGTCGCTGAACCATCAGAGCTTCATAGGAGGAAAGTCCTGATTATCAAACCTAAGTTCTTTCTATGACAAGGAAACCCACCTAACTGATCAAGGGAAGACAGTTCATGCAATCTTTGGGGATTTCAGGAAAGCTTTCAATATTGTCTCCTACAGGGTCCTTCTGGACAGAGTATCCACCACACAGCTGGATAAACACATCCTGTCGTGGGTGATCAATGGGCTCACGGGTCAAGGACAGAGAGTGACATCAGACTGGTGACCTGTCACCTGTCACTAGTGGGGTTTCACAGGGCTCCATCTTAGGCCCTGTGCTCTTCAACATCTTCATAAATGAGTTGGACACAGGACTTGAAGGGATACTAAGCAAGTTTGCAGATGACACAAAAGTGGGAGGAGCTGCTGAATCCCTCGAAGGCAGGGAGGTCCTGCAAAGAGACCTTGACAAATGAGAGAACTGGGCAATCACCAACCACATGAAGTTCAACAAGGGAAAGTGCCGGATTCTGCACCTGGGATGGGGTAACCCTGGATGTTCATACAGCCTGGGGAATGAGATGCTGGAAAGCAGTGCCATGGAAAGGGACCTGGGGATCCTGGTCGATGGCAAGTCAAATCTGAGTCAGCAGTGCCCTGGCAGCCAGGAGGGCCAACCGCGTCCTGGGGGCATCAGACAAAGAAAGCATCACCAGCCGGTCAAGGGAGGGGATTGTCCTGCTCTGCTCTGCACTGAGGCAGCCTCACCTTGAGTATTGTGTGCAGTTTGGGGCACTGCAATATAAGAAAGCTCTATATTAAGCTCTTAGATAGTGTCCAAAGGAGGGCAATGAAGATGGTGGAGGGCCTTGAGGGGAAGCCGTATGAGAAGTGGTTGAGATTACTTGTTCTGTTCAGCCTGGAGGAGACTGAGGGGAGACCTCATTGCAGTCTACAACTTCCTTGTGAGGAGAATAGAAGAGGCAGGCACTGATCTCTTCTCTGTGGAGGGGAGGTTTCGGTTGGATATTAGGCAAAAGTTCTTCACCCAGGGTGTTGTTGGGCACTGGAACATGTTCCCCATAGAAATGGTCACAGCACCAAGCCTGACAGAATTCAAGAAGCATTTGGATGATACTCTTGGGTACATGGTGTGACTCTTGAGGATGGTCCTGTGTAGGGCTAAGGCTACCTTCCAACTCAGCATATTCTGTAATCTTGTGATTCTGTGACTGTGCTTGAGCAGAGGGTTTGCATCAGAGACTGTAGAGTACTTTCCAACATCAACCATTTTGAGAGTCTGTAAAATATGCCTTACAAAGTTCCTGAAAAAGTATTACTTGAAGAATACAACAATGAATAATAGCAGTTGATGACAGTAGTTTAATTTTAATATTTTTTTCTTATTTATCATTGTGATAATGCCGGATAATACCCACAATTTAAATGAAAAAGTCAAAGTTTGAAACATCAAATACATGGAAGGAAATGATCAAAAGTAATACATATTCCTGTGGTTTGTTGTGCCTTATTTTAGACATATAGAATAATCTTAATTCAGAAAGCACACAGATATTTTAACTAATGAATTCCAATATAGGTTAGTAATTTTAGAGGTTTTTTCATGATTTTCCACCCGTTACTAAATAGCAAAAACTATGAGTTATAAGTCCCAACACGGCTCTCTGTCTAGATTGCTGGAGGATGACATTCCCTTTTTTTTTTTTTTATGGTTTAGGGAAGGACCTTAAAGATCACCTAGTTCCAATTCCCTGCCTTGGGCAGGGACACCTTTCGCTACAGAAGGTTGTTCAAACTGAAAGCTGCTCTAAGGTCTCCATATAACCTTCTCTTCTCCAGGCCGAACAGCGCCAACTTTCTCAGCCTGTCTTTGTAGGGGAGGTGGTCCAGTCCTCCTATCAACTTCATGGTCTCCTCTGGAATTACTCCAACAGTTGCATGTCCTTCTTATGTTGTGGGCACCTGAACTGTACACAGTTGTGTACACTGTGTACACAACTGTACACAGTGAGGTATCACAAAAGCAGAGTAGAGGGGGAAAACCACTTCTCTCAACCTGCTAGCCTCCTTTTGATGCAGCCCAGGACACGGTTGGCTTTCTGGAATGCAAGAACATGTTGCTGATTTATGTTGAGCATTTTGTCACCCCTGAAACACAAGTCCTTCTCCACAGGGCTATTCTCAATCACTTCCCTGTCCAATCTGCGGGTCTTACTCATTGAGAAAGTGGCATTAGAATTTTCAGAAAGCAGGCCGGTGTCAGCCTTGTAAGATGACTCTTTACTGTTATGGTTGCTCAGCTGGTGCCTTAAGGGCTACTCTCTTCTGTGTATATCTCTCAAGTGAGAATTGGACAAATTTTTATCTAGGAATTGTCAGACTGCAAGAGGCTTCCTCGTTGGGGAAGAGATACAATTTTCTATAACAAATTTCTATATTGGGTCAGAAATGTTAATAAACATTTAAAGGCTGATAGAGTTGAGATAGACTTGTTTTGCTTAAAGCACTATCATATATATAATTCTAGTCTCAAGTAAATCCTTTGAACATTTATCTGTTTTATTCAAAGTCACTTGAAACATATTGAAAATTAGCAATGTTTGAGTTAAAAGGAAAGAGTGACTACTGTGGTATTTTTCCCACACTTTTGACGTAAACAGCCCTTTTATCATATTCTAATCACAGTAAAAAAGTAATGACTAGGCAAAAAGCAGTGTCATTCATTGGACTTAAATAATTAAAGAATTCCTCACACTGTTCTTTTCAGCAGGCCCGAATTCCTTTGGGCAGCAATGATATTACAAATTCATATTTTACACAACTGTAAAATTCTAGGAAATTTATTTCCATTTTATTCTAGATCTAATATCTAGATCAAAATTTTTGATCAAATTAATCATAACTTAACTAATAGTTCCAGCAAGGATTTCCTTTACTAATGCAATTCATTATTATTTTTAAAAATCCACCTAATTCTCAATAATTAATTGACGGGAATTATGACTATGCAGCCCAAAGAAATAAAATATGTATAGCTACCTGATTTTCACCTAAACCATGTTGCAATAGTGGAAAAATTAAAATGAAGAAATGAAATATAAACTCAAAGAGTAGGCAGAATATTGATATTCTTTAAAAATAGGAATGGCAATAGGTTTGAACTGTATGTGGAAATGAAAAAAAAATGCTTTAAAGTAGCAAAGTCTTATAAGAACATTAAAATGAAGCATATAGCTGAGTAATAGATAATTTATTCAAGTATCACAATAAAGTCAAGACTGAGAGGTTGATGGTCATGCAGTTTGAGATCCCTGAGGCAAATCTGATTTGAGAGAGACACGAAGCTGGTCCTCTGCAGGTCCAAGTACAAGCAAGAAGAGAAAAATAAGTATTTCTGTTCAGTCCCCCATATAGTGTCTTACTTTGTTTTAATCAGCAAGTGTGTTGCTCAAAGATTGTGTAGCTGCAACACAAATCTGAAGAATAAATAAAGGTATACAAATCCTCTTTCAGAAACAGTTTTTTGATACAAGTGTTCAGGAAACTAAGAAAAAAGACAATAAAATTATATTTATTTTAAAACCCAAGTATAAACAAAAACTCTGGCATGTTGGTTATTACAATGGCATCAACTTAGTACCTGTTAGCAGCACAGGTTTCCCTGCATTCAGATTTCCCATCCACTATGCATGTGATATCTTCTCTTAGGCACTCCCATTTCCCAGAGATGAGACCTGAAAAACAGACAACTTATTTAGACAAACCACTGGAACTTATAAACGTTAAAATACCCACTATTACATTACAGACATAAAGAATAAAAAAGGTAAAATAAATTGTGTAATTACTTTTATGTAACAGGAACAGAATAAAGTTTGAAATGGAGTAGGAATATTCCCTGATCTAAAGTAAGACAGGAGAAAAGATAGTTTTTTCTTCAACACGTAGAGATTCTATATAAATTGATTCAGACTAAGCTAAAGTGCAGCAGAATGAGGTGAAAGATAAAATTTCTGGTAAATATACATCATCTTCATTTAAAACTTTTAGAACATATTTGTTTGGAGAAAAACTACTGGAACTTTATACAACTGTTTAAAGCTCTGTTTCATTTTATATCATGAAATATTTAAAAGAATATTGAAACAGCTGATTGCTCCACTACTTTTTTTTATTCCAACATCTTGCGAAAATGTCACATTGGGTCTTAAACTCCTGAACACTGGTAGAAATTATACGTGTTCACTGTAGATATTAAACATTTAGAGGTTTTTTTGGGTCATGTGATGGCTGGAGTAGGAGATTGGAATTCTTGCAGGTATTAAGACAGATATGGGCAGGCATTGACACCAGTCATGAGTTTATCTCATGGAAAAGGTTTATGGCAGAACACCAAAAGGAAACATGTAAAATAGAGTTTTTCATTGAAAACTGAGTTAAGCATTGTAATTTCTTTTTTATTTTTGTGAAAGGGCATTAGTAACAAAGATCTATGTATTATGCCTGTGATAAGATCTGACTTATTTTCCACAAAAGTGGTCTCTGTGGTAATATCATCCATGCTGAGGTCATCACGAGGATGGAAAATGAGCACTATTTTATGAGTGATAGAACTGAGCCTGGCCAAACTATGATTACAGGTTGCTTTTTACATGTGTCTTTTAATTTCAGTCTGTAAGTTGTTCTTCTCTCTTCCCTGAACAACACTGAAGGTCTGATTTTTAGAGATATTGAGCATTCAAACCTGAAACTTTTTTCAATTAACAACTTGTTTTTGCACTGTCATTCCGAAGCAGCATTTAGTTAAAGCTTCAATGTATAATAAAATATATTACAGACAAAGGAGTTGTGTACATTTTAGGCAAGAATCAAAGTATTGTGTGAAACCAACTGTTAAGTAAAACCAGTCAGATTCTGGTTCTGTGTGAAGTGGTAATGCTTGGGGCTATTTTTACAATGTATTCAGAACTCATATGTTAGCTTTAGAAGATGTCAAATATATGAACGGAGAGGTTTCAAAAACAGTCTGCTCAAAAAAGTAAAAAAAATTAAGAATAATTCCATTGTTGTTTCCAGTGTAGTAATCATCCTGTAAAAATGCATGAAATATTATAATAATTCTAATAGTAATAAACCAAGAATAACAATAATAAAGAGTTTATTTTTCAGTGGAGATGTAATTAGATTAGTCTTCATAAAAACTGAGTACTTACAATGGATTGCTATCAATACATTGTCTTCTAATCTTACCATGTGGGCTTTGTCATGGTGACCAAATATACTTCAAGATCATGAGTTCAGTGGGGAACAGAATGATGAACTGTGCTCATTCCATTCAAGGACATCATCTCTCATAAAAGCAAGCAAATGGATTTCTTGTCAAGAATACCAAAAGGGAAAAGTACATTTAATTTCTTATGGGAAATCTATCTGTGAAACAGGAAGACAAAAGGAGTTTGGTGATGGCCCAAAACAAAAAGACATCAGAAGAGACTAAAACTGAAAATCATCAATTCTTGCATAAGTTGATACATTTCTTGTATCAACAAAGAATACTTAAGTGACTATAAACATGAAGAGTCAGAACCAAAAGTCTCTCAGTATTTTTTAAACTGAAACATATCTTCCAAATTAGATGGAAAAAATATAAAATTAGAATATAGTTGCAGTTAAAAGTTATAGATGTTGTGAAATACTTTGTATATTTTATTCTTTTTCCAGTAAGACACTTACAAAACCATGGTTTTACATTCTTGAGCTCATTCGGTTGAATTCATGGTAGATGTAGGAATTTGCTAAACAGCTGTAGTTGTCTTATTGATGAACATACCCTTATTTGTATTTACGTAGTAGCAGCTTCCTACTCGGACTTTCCCTGCACCTAAAGTTACGCCAGCCCAGAGAAGGTAAATGTACTCTCTTAGAGAATATGGAGAATAACATTGTTTAAATTCTATCCTGAAGTTCTGTTTGGATATAAACATGAGTAAATACTTAGACTTTACTAATGGAAGTAGTCTTCTTATTCACAGGAAAGTAAGTGAAAATGACATGAAGATGACTGAGGTACTCAGCAATTTCTTTGCCTCAGTTTTCACTGACAATCACTCTTCTCACATCTCCAAGGCCATGAGCCTTAAGATAGGGATTGGGGGAAGGAAGACTCATCCATTACAAGAGAAGATCAGATTCAAGATCGCCTGAGGGACATGAATATACAGCAGTCTGTGGCACCCCAAAAGATGTAGACCAGGTTATTGAGGGAACTGGCTGATGTGATTGCCAAGCTGGTCTCCAACACATTTGAAAAAGTTGTGGCGGTCAGGCTAAGTCCCAGCAACTTCACACTCATTAAAAAAAAAATAAAAATAAGGAGGACCTTGGAAATATTGGCCAGTCAGCTTCACCTCTGTTCTCACTGAGATCGTGGAACAGTTCCTTCTGAAATTCATGTTGAAGCATGTGGAAGATGAGATGGTGATCAGAGATGGTCAATATTGCTTCACAAAAGATAAATCCTACCTGACTAATCTTGTAGCTATCTACAATGAAATCACTACATCAGTCAGGGAAAAGGGGAGAGCAACTGATGTAATCTACATGGACTTCTGCAGGACTTGTGATATGGTCCTCACAATTCTTTCCTCTAAATTGAAGATATGGATTTGATGGATGGACAGTTATACAGAAGACAAATTGTGTTCATGCTGACATCCAAAGAGAACAGTAAACACACCAAACTCCAAATGGAAACCAGTGATATATGCTGTCTCTCAAAAGTATATACTGGGACTAATATTATTTAATATCTCCATTGACGGTATAGATAGTGGAATTGAGTACACCCTTAACAGTTTGTCAGACCTCACCAAGCTGAGTATTGTCATCGGTATGCTTAAGGAAAGAGAGGCCAAACAGAGGGACCTTGACAGGCTTGACAAGCGGGCCCACAAGAACTTCGTGGAGTTTAAGGCCACGTGCAAGGTCCTGCACCTGAGTCAATTCCCTTTATCAGTACAGAGAGTGATTAATTGCTTGAGAGCAGGTCTGCAGAGGAGGACTTGGTGGTGTAGGTAGATGAAAAATTAGATGTGAGATGGAAATGTCTGTTTGCAGCTCTGAAAGCCAACTGTAACCTTGGCATCATCAAAAGGACTGTGGCTAGCAGGTCAAGGGAGGTGATTTTCTGTCTCTACTCTGTTCTTGTGAGATCCTACTTGAAATGCTGCATCCACATCAATACATGAACCTTTTAGAGAGGGTCCAGAGGAGGGCTACAAATATGATCAGGGGGCTGGAACATCTCTCTCTGAAGAAAGACTAGGGGAGTTCAGACTGGAAAAGAGAAGGCTCATTCCAGCATTTCACTATTTGAAGAGGAGTTTTGAAGAAATATTGAGAGAGAATTTTTACTAGGGCTTGTAATGACAGGACAGGCGGTAATGGTTTTAAACTGAAAGAAAGTAGATTTAGACTAGATATAGGGAAGAGATTTTTAAGATAAGGGTTTTGAGACAGTGGAACAGATTACCCAGGGAAGTGGATGTTCCATCACTTGAAGTGTTTGAAGTCAGATTGAACAGGGCTTTGAATACCTGTTTTAGTGAAATAGGCCATACCCATAGGCAGGGGTTTGGAATACTTTATCATTAAGAGTCCCTTCCAACACAAAATATTCTACAATTCATAAGATTTTTAACACCTTTTGAGACTTTACCACAAACAGTTAAACATTTCATATAGGGGTATAATGTATTCATATGTAAGTATAAATAATTGTATTCCCAAGTTTTGCACTATTTTATATGTTTTATGAGTTGTTATTTAAATTTATCTTTCAAAACCACTGTCATTATGTGGTCCTTCTTATTTAGTAACAGTATGTAGTACTTCCTTTATGAGTAAGCAGCTTGTCAAGTGAGGGATTAATAAATAGTTTGCTTATTCATTTTTATGCAGGTACTGAATATTTTGGTTACTGATAATAAATTAACATTAACATAGTATGACATATGTATACTTAAATATTTTTTCTTTTTATTATCTATGCTGGTTTATACCTTACCCACTTCCACAGTCTCTTTGGCCCTAAATGTTCTTCTACTGTCTTATTTCTGTTGTTAAAAATAAGATGGATGTTTGGCATCTCATACATAGCAGTCAACACAGTTCATTTCACTGAGAAAAAACTTTAAATGCACCAAAAGAAAATGAAAATCCATGTCATGTGATTCTGATATGATCTCAAGGGAGTAATCTTTGCTGTTAAAATAATAATTATTAAAAATACAACACACACCATGGCCACACGCAGAGCAAGAAAGGAGGCCTGCTATTTCAGGACCATATAGAAGTCAGAATTTTCATTTGATTGGTACATGAAAGAAATTCTTCTTCCAAGAAGGACCTTTCTTGTTTATTATTTTATTTTATTTGTTTTTAAAAATTATTTTGTCCTTCTAAATCCTATGTGACTTCTAGAAGGTCTTGAAAAGCATGATTTGAGCACATCATTCTAATTATGTGATCTCTTGGCAATTTTTCACAGTAAAAAAGTCAGCTCCCTTCACAGAATAACACATACCTTTGCGCTATTTGTTCTGGCACTGTCTTGGCTTTCTGGAAGATTAAATTAGTTTAGATCATGTTTCATAACCATTCTGAGATATCATACTCACTACAGGGAAGCCAGTCACTGATTATCACATCCACCACCTCATATGCCTTGTTATCAAACAGCAGATCCAGCTACATGTCAGTCCAACACCTTCTGGAAATCATGAGTTCTTGAAGCTTACTGCACTACGTTGCCCGCAGATATCAGGGAGGTTACAGTTCACCCTGAGAACTGGCATTTGTGACACAGAGGCTTTCTCCTATGGTCGAAGCTTGTCGACCTCTACACCCTGGTTGGGTTGACACAATGCTACCATCCTTGCTGGTATGATCTCTGACCTTGCCCTATGAGCTCTCAGACCACCTTTTGCACATGTTGTAGAGAAGCACCATGCACCCGAGATGGTCCTTCACGGTAAGAGTAGCTTCTCTTCTTGTTCTGTCTGTCTTGAAGATCTTAAACCTGTCCATCACTCAGTGCAACTGTGCTAGCTGTCCTACAACACCTCAGTTTTTCAAACAATGTCCCAGTTTTGTGGCTGAAGTTCCAGTCACTTCCTCTTGTTTCCAGGCTGCACATATTTGTAAGCATGTACCTCAGGTTGGTTCCCTTACTTTCTGCTTCATCTTTCTTGTTACCATTGCTCTTCACCTTCTGCTTTCCACCTCTTTCTACTGTTTATCTCTTTACTTGACTGTGCTTTGCAAACTCACTACTCCATTTTCCTAGTGTAAATCTCTTCTGACCAGGTTGGCCTGCCTCTTGACAAAAGTGTTCTTATCCCACTTTGCCAGAGCTATTACATTTCTCCGTGGCAGTCCTTGATACTTAAAGGTTCTGTGATCATAAAATGATGTTCTTGATGTTGACGCCAGCTTGGAGGATGGCATGAGTTGATGACAATCATATACTGACCAGAATTATCTTTTCCCTTTAGCTGCTATCAGGGCACTGAACCTAGCAGTAGATGAGTGGTAGAAGGCTTGGCCTGAAGGTACATCAGATCTAGCTGACACCAAACACCGCAACCAAGAGGAGTGTGTGTGATAGTACTGGGAGTCTTTCTCTAACCAGGGAAAAAACAATTTTCTGACCTGAATTACTCTCTAGGGAGTTCTGCTGCTTGTTGAGGACTTGGGTAAGGGATGTTTTTGATTCTGTTGACGATTTGCCAAGCTGTTTTTATTCTCATGGAAAAGTGACATTAATTTTTAATATGTCTTTTCTTTTAAAGGAAGCAAAATTTCAGAATGGATCAGAACATACTTGTAAATTACAGAATCTCACAGTATGCTGAGTTGGAAGGGACCCATAAGGATCATCAATTTCAACCCTTAGCCCTGCACAGGACCATCCCCAAGAGTCACATCCTGTACCTGAGAGTATCATCCAAATGCTTCTTGAACTGTCAGTCTTGGTGCTGTGACTGCTTCCCTGAGGAGTCTGTTCCAGTGCCCAGCCTCTAGGTGAAGAACCTTTTTCTAATATGTAACATAGAATAAGTTCTACCAGTGCAGAGTGTTCTGACTTTATTTCTGAATTACCTAAACCAATGGATGTTTCTGATAATGTTCTCCATTGTTTTAGAAAATTTCCCTCCCGACTCCAAACATGAGCAGAAATCAAAAGGGTATAAATTAGCATAAGGGTATTACTGGGAATGAAAAGGAGGTGAGCTGTTCTGCTGCACTTCGTGTGTTGACAGAGGCATCTCTAGCAGGCGTTTCATCAGACAGAAAGCTACAAAAGTCACCTTAATATTCCTAAAAACTCTACTAGCCCATCTAATAAAAAAATGATTGAAAAAATATATTTTCTAACAATGCAATCTAGTAGCTTGATGATTTGTATCAAACGATGATAGAGACTCTATGAAGTACTACTGTGAGGGAAAGCACCTTTGTATCACACATTCTTGTTAAAAAAGATAAGAACTTTGAGGAAAAATTAAAGGTGAAATACCTTTGCTTAAAGCTGGTCAAATTACTAGATACACCAGCTTTTGTTCTTCATCTCCAAGTATGTTATCTGAGTACGTCTTCCAAGTTGATATAAGTTTTTTCACTCAAAGATCTTGAAAGTTATTCCCTGACAATAGGGATGATCTAAAGATAGAGGAAATGATATTCAATAGCAGCAGATCACTGATACATGGTTTATTAAGAACATAGGAGCAATTGCATTTTAATCAACATATTATCATCCAGATTGTGTCATGGATGAAGATGGCATTAAGGATATCTTAACTACGCAATGTTCTGGGAATATACCTTTATGTCAAAAAACCCCTGTTGGTGAAACATGGAAGAAATGAAATAAATTTGGGGAATGGATAAAAAATATAATAAATATATTTTATATATATAAAATTATTTTATATATAAAACTATTTTTATATATATTAAAAAACTCAAACCCTATTCTTTTTTAACCATATTTTGCTTGATATTATTGCCAGATTTTATAAAGAAAAGAAGAAAAATCAGTAAGGACCTCCTGTAAAGAAAGAATGCCTTCTAATTGTAAACTGAACAACTTTTCTTATTAATTTCACAGGACTATTTCCTTGGAAGGTGAGTCCATCTAAAATTAGCTACAAAGGCTCCTTAATTTAGAACATGAAGATATATCGTGCTCCTATGGTTGTAATTTGAAAATTAAGTTTGAATAGGAAGAAAATGGTCAGACACCAAATCCTATCTCTCCAACATGTCCACTTTGTGGGACTGTGTTCATGGGTGACCCATGCCAGGGTAATATATCTCCTGGGGCTCATAGTTGACCCATGCTGGGGGAAGCACAAAGGGATGTGACACTCTGTCCAAGGGTAAAAGAAGCCTTTACTCACGCAACCTCACTGTCTATGATGCCTGTCACCTAAGCTGCAGGTATAACCTGCAGAAAAATTGTGGAAAATTTTATAAATGTGGAGGAGACAAGTGTTTATGTAACTGTTCACTGAAATGGTTATGTTCTTGTTTTTCTTTTCACAGTTACTGAGTCCGGGATTGGAGGTTTGCTTTGCCTGCCAGTAAGTCAAGTAAATACTCCAGCTCTAGACCACTTTGCCTGTGACTGATGGTGGGAGAAACCCATCCAAGTACAACCCATTCTGCGATTGTTACAAGTAGGATTCTGTGAGGCACCAGAACTGTTGGTTGCTTTAGAGAAGCTGAAAAATTTTAGAAGTCTGTTGTCATACAGAGCTGTCAATTTCTCAATTCAGTTGTCTCTTTGTCTCTTTCGCATTGGTCAGGAAAAATTCCTTCAAAAAGTCCATTGAAGTTGATGTGTCTTCATGAAGTGTTTTCACTTCAATCAGACAGTAATTTTCCAGCAAGAAAGTCTATTGTCAAAAGTATTCCAAGGCAGGTGCTGTAAGCATACATCCCTGGATAACAGACTCACTAGGGTACCTTAGTGGAGCATGGGTAAAAGAGAAAAATGAAGAGATTGGTCTTAACTGACACATGTCAAACAAGAAATATCCTACAACAGGACATGATACTGAAGAAATACTGTTTTTAAACGTCTTTAAACATGATTCTCAACAACTCAGAGAAACTGAAAAAAAAAAGGAAATGAAATTTCAGGAAACTTCAGGAAAGGAAAGGAAAGGAAATTTCCAGAAAATTTCAGGAAACTTCAGGAAAGGAAAGGAAAGGAAAGGAAAGGAAAGGAAAGGAAAGGAAAG